>NC_091124.1:35835000-35920000 GCF_040183065.1 Periplaneta americana | reverse complement strand
ATTATTCTTGCACAGGATAGGGGCCGATGGCGGGCTTATGTGAGGGCGGCAATGAACCTGCGCGTTCCTTAAAAGCCATTTGTAAGTAAGTAAATAACCGATTGGCTCGGAAGTCCTTTATTCTTTAATTTCTGATGAAGATATATTTTAAGTAATTTAATAACAAGTTACACATTTACTCTCCAAAAGAGTCACTTTTTCGCTTACTACCACAATGATATATTTTATTTTATTTTATTTTATTTTATTTTATTTTATTTTATTTTAAGATGTGAACATAAGAGGCCAACCAATCACAATGTTCACTTATAACTACAACATTAATTAATGCAAAAGTTACATATAATTATACAGGTTCATTCACCAGGAATTACCGACTTACGGAGCTAATTTCCGAAGACATTACAAGCAAAAACTGTCATATAAACATGGGTCCTATTCTCAATATTTTCAGAGTTACATTAATTTGAAGTTGTTTAAAAATATATTTTTTTTTTAGCTTTAAGGGTAAAAGAATATTACAATTTAAGGAATGAACTATTCAGAAGTATCATTTCTTTAATTGGCTAGTGTTCTGAAGCTAAAAATGTGTTGTTAATTCCTTAGTCCTCTTCGTACAGATTTTTTTTTCTATTTTTAACTACAAAATTATATTTTTCTTACGCACTTGTGACAAGAATTATTACGAATTACGTCATTCTTGTAAATTCTTTAAGACTCATTTTTCATTTATTTATTATATTCCATAGATCTTACATGAGCAATGAAGCTTTAAGATGTGGAACAAGTCAAAATTTTACAATATTACAATTACAATTTTTACAAATTTTTACAACATTTTACAATTTTTACAGTTTTACAATTTAGTAATTTTCTACAATGATTCGCCAAAAGATTACCCGGCATTTGCCTTTTGGTTGGGGAAAACCTCGGAAAAACCCAACAAGGTAATCAAATCAAAGGGGTGAAATGAAGTGATGCCGAGGACTCGCCATAGACCATCCGGCTTCAGTCCCACGGCTGGGGAAAACCTCGGAAGAAACAATTCAATGAGACCAAAGGGGGATCCAACCCAAGCCCGAACGCATCTCCGGATCAGCAGCCCAGCGAGTCTGCCGACTGAGCTACATCGATGGCTCTACTAAAAGTATACAATACATAGCCAATAAGGTTATTAAATTTACAAACGCAAACGATCATTCATCAGTTGAGCTATATGTGTAATACAAAACAAGTAAGTTAATTAAATTTAAGGCATAAACAATTCAATCAGTTGTGATATACAGAAATTGATAATACATATCATGCAAACTACTTCAAATTAAAAACGCAAACAATTTATCAATAGAGCTATACAGATTACTATTCAATTTAAAGTATATACAATTCATCGGCCAAAACTATACAAATATATACAATACAAAGTAAGCAGATTAATTCAATTTACAAGCATACTTTCATTAAGCTATACAAATTTGTACACTTAATATCAAGTAGATTAATTCAATTTATAATCATGAACAATTCATCAGTAGAGCTATACAGACTACTATTCAATTTACAGCATAGAATATACAATTCATCAATTGAGCTATACAGACTAGTATTCATTTTAAAAGCATATACAATTCAGCAGCCAAACTATACAAAATATACAATCAAATTAGTTCAATTTACAAATTTATTTTCATTAAGCTATACAAAATAGTACAATTCATATGAAGTAGATTAATTCAATTTATAAGCTTAAAAAAATTCATCAGTTGAACTATACAGCATACTATTCAATTTACAGCACATACAATTCATCAGTTATGCTAAACAGTTAATAAAAAATTACAAGTTGGAGGGATTTTCTATGATTTATCCAAAGCATTTGACTGTATAAATCATAAAATGCTGCTAGATAAATTAGATTATTATGGAATTAAAGGTGTTGCACACCAATGGTTTCACTCATATCTCATAGATAGGAAACAGAAAGTTGAAATCAATACAACTTTGAAATGTGCATCGACATGGGGAACTATTAATAATGGAATTCCTCAAGGATCAATATTAGGTCCCCTACTTTTTCTAGTGTTTATAAATGATCTTGCCCCCCCAATAAGAGATGTAGGTCATCCCATATTATTTGCAGATGACACAAGTATAGTAATTACAGCCAATAACTCCAACACATTCCAATCTTCAACAGAGGAAATTCTCCTCAAAATATGTGACTGGTTCTCAGTCAATAAATTGGTATTAAATTGTAACAAAACTAACATAATTCAATTTAAATCCTGTGCAAATTCAACCTCGCAAATTTCTAGCGCAATAATTAACAACAGATCCATATTAGAAACAATGACAACCAAATTTCTTGGCTTAAAAATCGATAATGTGTTAAATTGGAAAAATCGTATTAAAGAAGTTACCCCCAAACTAAATTCAGCTTGTTTTGCTATTAGATCTATGCAAAAGATAGTAAATATCAATACCTTAAAAACAATATACTTTGCATACTTCCACTCGGTAATGAGTTTTGGAATAATATTCTGGGGAAATTCCACAGATAGTAACAGTATATTTCTATTACAAAAAAGAGTAATTACAATAATAGTAAGTGCCAAATCTAGGGAATCTTGTAGGACTATTTTAAAAAAACTACAAATAATGCCCATGGCTTGTCAGTAGATCTTTTCATTAATAATCTTCATCGTATGTATTCGTGAAAACTTTGTAACTAATTCGACAGTTCATAGCATAAATACACGTCAAAAAAATTACTTTCATACTCCATCAGCAAGTCTATCGTGCTATCAAAAAGGAGTGCGTTATATGACAGTAAAAATTTTTAATAGCCTCCCTACCGATATAAAAAATGAAACTCAAAACATAAGATTATTTAGGGCCAAATTAAAGAAGTACGTAATTTCTCACGCCTTCTATTCTGTAGGTGAATTCATGACATTCAATAATGCTTCATGGAATGTTAATAAATACAATACAATACAATACAATACAACAACAGACTGTACACTAGAATGCAAAATTTAACTGTAAATAATCAAGTTGTTAGAAGTCGTATGATCTGTAGCAATTGTTGTGATAAGTGTGCAAGAATGTAACTTTTAGTTACAAAGCGACTAAGGAATTAACAACACATTTTTAGCTTCAGAATTCAAACCAATTAAATAAAGTAATATACTTCTGAATAGTTCATTCTCTATTTGTAATACTCTTTTACCCTTGAAACTAAAGAAAAAGGTAGTTTTTAAACAACTTCAAATTAGTGTAACTTTGAAAATACTGAGAATAGGACACATCTTCATATGACAGATTTTGCTCAGAATGTCTTCAATAATAAGCTCCTTAAGGGTATATGTACGTGAACGACCACAAATATTATCACAAAATGCAGGCTCTAAATTTCTACAATTTTTTAAGGAAATGAACTCACAATTGGACAAAAATTACAAGGTACCACAACAAGACTTATTAGAACTTAAATATCTGATAAAAGTATAAGAAAGATTACTAATAATATTTTTAAGAATTCTCTTTTCCCTTTCGATTAAATTTGTCAAAATTTCAACATTTTCACACATATTTCATAACTCCACAACCATTAGAGATAGAATTCTGAAATTTTGTATTTGTGCAAAAGGTAGACTACGGTATTGCCCATTTCTTTCAAAATAGAAAAATTAGGTTAAAAACCATTATGTAAACTTTAATATATTTTATATAGAACAAATAAAAAATTAACTGTATTAAAATAAACAACTCTACATGTCTAGAGTGGTCTAGTTTTCAGAAATAAGTGTTTATTACATGCAGCAAAAATATTAAAGATGTCAGAGAGACCATAACAATGTCATGGTTGCCAAATGGTGTAATTGCAGCATTTTTTTCATACTCTGATATAACTGGTTTGAAAAATATTATTAGTAACCTTTTTTATACTTTTATCAGATATTTAAGTCCTAATAAGTCTTGTTGTGGTATCTTGTAATTTTTGTCCAATTGTGAGTTCATTTTCTTATAAAATTTTAGAAAATATATAGAGCCTGCATTTTCTGAGAGGCCTAATATTTTTGGTCCTTCACATACATATATTCTTAAATGGCGGTAACTCCTCGTGAATCACTCTGTATATAAAGATAATTTAGCTCTGTTTATTAATTGAATGGTCCCAGCAACAACCAAATATACTTTTAGCAGACTTAGAAAAATACCCACTGTCTATAGAAAAATATCCACTGTCTATAGAAAAATACCCACTGTCTATAGAAAAATACCCACTGTCTATAGAAAAATATCAACTGTCTATAGAAAAATACCCACTGTCTATAGAAAAATACCCACTGTCTATAGAAAAATATCCACTGACTATAGAAAAATATCCACTGTCTATAGAAAAATATCCACTGTCTATAGAAAAATACCCACTGTCTATAGAAAAATATCCACTGTCTATAGAAAAATACTTACTGTCTATAGAAAAATATCCACTGTCTATAGAAAAATATCCACTGTCTATAGAAAAATACCCACTGTCTATAGAAAAATATCCACTGTCTATAGAAAAATACCCACTGTCTATAGAAAAATATCCACTGTCTATAGAAAAATACCCACTGTCTGTAGAAAAATACCCACTGTCTATAGAAAAATATCCACTGTCTATAGAAAAATATCCACTGTCTATAGAAAAATACCTACTGTCTATAGAAAAATATCCACTGTCTATAGAAAAATACCCACTGTCTATAGAAAAATACCCACTGTCTATAGAAAAATATCTACTGTCTATAGAAAAATATCCACTGTCTATAGAAAAATACCCACTGTCTATAGAAAAATATCCACTGTCTATAGAAAAATATCCACTGTCTATAGAAAAATATCCACTGTCTATAGAAAATTATCCACTGTCTATAGAAAAATACCCACTGTCTAGAAAAATACCCACTGTCTATAGAAAAATACCCACTGTCTATAGAAAAATACCCACTGTCTATAGAAAAATATCCACTGTCTATAGAAAAATACCCACTGTCTATAGAAAAATATCCACTGTCTATAGAAAAATACCCACTGTCTATAGAAAAATACCTACTGTCTATAGAAAAATATCCACTGTCTATAGAAAAATACCCACTGTCTATAGAAAAATATCTACTGTCTATAGAAAAATACCCACTGTCTATAGAAAAATATCCACTGTCTATAGAAAAATACCCACTGTCTATAGAAAAATATCCACTGTCTATAGAAAAATACCCACTGTCTATAGAAAAATACCCACTGTCTATAGAAAAATATCAACTGTCTATAGAAAAATACCCACTGTCTATAGAAAAATATCCACTGACTATAGAAAAATATCCACTGTCTATAGAAAAATATCCACTGTCTATAGAAAAATACCCACTGTCTATAGAAAAATATCCACTGTCTATAGAAAAATACTTACTGTCTATAGAAAAATATCCACTGTCTATAGAAAAATATCCACTGTCTATAGAAAAATACCCACTGTCTATAGAAAAATACCCACTGTCTATAGAAAAATATCCACTGTCTATAGAAAAATACCCACTGTCTATAGAAAAATACCCACTGTCTATAGAAAAATATCCACTGTCTATAGAAAAATATCCACTGTCTATAGAAAAATACCTACTGTCTATAGAAAAATATCCACTGTCTATAGAAAAATACCCACTGTCTATAGAAAAATACCCACTGTCTATAGAAAAATATCTACTGTCTATAGAAAAATATCCACTGTCTATAGAAAAATACCCACAGTCTATAGAAAAATATCCACTGTCTATAGAAAAATATCCACTGTCTATAGAAAAATATCCACTGTCTATAGAAAAATATCCACTGTCTATAGAAAAATACCCACTGTCTAGAAAAATACCCACTTTCTATAGAAAAATACCCACTGTCTATAGAAAAATACCCACTGTCTATAGAAAAATATCCACTGTCTATAGAAAAATACCCACTGTCTATAGAAAAATATCCACTGTCTATAGAAAAATACCCACTGTCTATAGAAAAATACCTACTGTCTATAGAAAAATATCCACTGTCTATAGAAAAATACCCACTGTCTATAGAAAAATATCTACTGTCTATAGAAAAATACCCACTGTCTATAGAAAAATATCCACTGTCTATAGAAAAATACCCACTGTCTATAGAAAAATATCCACTGTCTATAGAAAAATACCCACTGTCTATAGAAAAATACCCACTGTCTATAGAAAAATATCAACTGTCTATAGAAAAATACCCACTGTCTATAGAAAAATACCCACTGTCTATAGAAAAATATCCACTGACTATAGAAAAATATCCACTGTCTATAGAAAAATATCCACTGTCTATAGAAAAATACCCACTGTCTATAGAAAAATATCCACTGTCTATAGAAAAATACTTACTGTCTATAGAAAAATATCCACTGTCTATAGAAAAATATCCAATGTCTATAGAAAAATACCCACTGTCTATAGAAAAATATCCACTGTCTATAGAAAAATACCCACTGTCTATAGAAAAATATCCACTGTCTATAGAAAAATACCCACTGTCTATAGAAAAATACCCACTGTCTATAGAAAAATATCCACTGTCTATAGAAAAATATCCACTGTCTATAGAAAAATACCTACTGTCTATAGAAAAATATCCACTGTCTATAGAAAAATACCCACTGTCTATAGAAAAATACCCACTGTCTATAGAAAAATACCCCCTGTCTATAGAAAAATATCTACTGTCTATAGAAAAATATCCACTGTCTATAGAAAAATACCCACTGTCTATAGAAAAATATCCACTGTCTATAGAAAAATATCCACTGTCTATAGAAAAATATCCACTGTCTATAGAAAAATATCCACTGTCTATAGAAAAATACCCACTGTCTAGAAAAATACCCACTGTCTATAGAAAAATACCCACTGTCTATAGAAAAATACCCACTGTCTATAGAAAAATACCCACTGTCTATAGAAAAATATCCACTGTCTATAGAAAAATACCCACTGTCTATAGAAAAATACCTACTGTCTATAGAAAAATATCCACTGTCTATAGAAAAATACCCACTGTCTATAGAAAAATATCTACTGTCTATAGAAAAATACCCACTGTCTATAGAAAAATATCCACTGTCTATAGAAAAATACCCACTGTCTATAGAAAAATACCCACTGTCTATAGAAAAATATCCACTGTTTATAGAAAAATATCCACTGTCTATAGAAAAATATCCACTGTCTATAGAAAAATATCCACTGTCTATAGAAAAATATCCACTGTCTATAGAAAAATACCCACTGTCTAGAAAAATACCCACTGTCTATAGAAAAATACCCACTGTCTATAGAAAAATATCCACTGTCTATAGAAAAATACCCACTGTCTAGAACAATACCCACTGTCTACAGAAAAATACCCACTGTCTATAGAAAAATATCCACTGTCTATAGAAAATACCCACTGTCTATCATATCGCGAAAAGAAGCGAGAGAAAGTGAGAGTAAGGTGGATAAACTCTACGGTTCCAAGACATCTTTAAATACGTATGTTATTTTTATTTCCACTTCCTGAATAACTTAAATCGTCCTCTCTATACTGTGAAGAAAGTTTCTAGCCTACATCGTTACAGCTCCAACAGGAATTAATGAAATCAGAACGTTTCACAAATCTTATAAATGTACAGCAAACAAGATTATTTAGCGTAAATTCTGGTTACAGCAGTCATATAAAACCCAGTTTAAGCATACCTGTTACTATGACAAAAGAAGTTGTAAAAACATTTGAATAATGAAGAGCGAAGTGTTTTGTTTTTTACGTCGCGGCGTACATAGTGATACAAGGATAATGCCGCGACTGAGTCACTGAATCATTGTGGTTCTCCAAGCCATGTCATAAATCCCCCCCTAGCATTTCGTCACCCTCTCTTGACGCCATCAACCCCCGATAAAAAGTACCCTTCTTCCTGCTCCCCTTGGCTGATTTACATATCCCTGGCCTGGACCTGCATACGGTGTTTGCAAAATAAGGCGGGAGAGACAGCCACGGATATTCGTCGAAACGGCATTGGATTTAAGTGGAAGACGGCTTCATTATATTCGTATAAAGCGGAGAATTTCTGTTGAAGTGGGACGACGTAATATCAAAACGATCCAGTTCGCAAATTGCTAGTTTTCGATAGAGCGTTTATGTTCTCAAATTACAAGTGTCATAACTAGTAAGCTACTACAACATTAACTGGGTCATTTCATGCAAAAAAAAGTATGCTTTTGAACCATGATTTCTCAAAAGTTAAAAATATTGTAGTAGGTTATTTTGTATGTTCTAAATATGAGTTTCACGCAATATCTATATATATATATATATATATATATATATATATATATATATATATAATTTGAACTGGTAATGGAAATTACGGGAAAACGGCTGAACGGATTTTAATAAATGACCCCTCTTTTTAAAGCTTAGAACTCAAAGTTTTTCAGAAAAATAGTAGTTTTGAGTGAAATGTGAATTTTCCTACATCATTTTGCTATTTTCCAAAATCCATCTTTCGTCAGTTTAGAAAACTGATTGCATTTCAGAATAAAACAAAACACACACTACAATAAACAATAGACTATTACACGAAGGCCATGATCTGCAGGATTGCTGATGTATTTAGAGTTCAAATTCAATTGGTAATTAAAAGCTTCAAGAGTTACTAAAAATAATTTACAGGTCTGATTCTACTGTGTGTAATTTTCAGAGTACAGCTGTGTATTAGATATTAAAATCTGCAAAACTTGAGGTGGTTCGATGACATTATTATCATTAGAAATTAATTATTATTATTATAGTTCATGACACGATGTTAATATATAAACTAAAAAACTTGCGTAAGATAATAATATCATTATTAAAAATCATATATTTTATAGTTATTAATCAAGTGGGTTCGGTCTTTTTCATATATTTAGTGGTGGTGTGGTGTAGATTCAGTATTGGCTCGAGAGAGTGCAAAAATTACAGTTCCTAGGGAAAGACATATTACTTACTGATGCAATAAGAGGCCTAGAAAATTTTGTAGTATCCCGATCATTTCAGCAAGATCTCTTAGCAGGATAAAATGATTTTACCCTCTACATTTCAAGCTCTACATGCAGCAGCTATACCAAGATGCTATGTCTATTGTTCGAAAGCATAGCAAACCTGACTTTCTTCAACTTTCACCTACAATCCATAATGACCAGAAACAGCTATTGCTTTACTCCCACATGGAAAACCCACTGATCGTCCTGACATTTTTACTTGCGTTTTCGCGTTCAAACTCAAAAACTGAAGGTGAATAGGATCCAGAAAAAGTATTTGGCATAAAAATAACATTCAGAGGGAGTGTGCTTCATTATTATAACTTTCAAAATGTCTGGTATTTTTCATTGAAAATAAATCAGAAAAATTTTTATTTGAACGTCTAACGAACTTAGTTTGCAGCATTTGCTGCACAAGCCACTAGTATTCGTATAAAGCAGAGAATTTATGTTCTTAAATTACAAGTGTCATAACTAGTATGCTACTACAACATTAACTGGATCATTCCATGCAAAAAAGTGTGCTTTTGAACCAAAAGTTAAAAATATTGTAGTAGGTCAGCGTTTCTCAAACTATGGTCCGCGGACCACCTGTGGTCCTCGAGGTCTGCCCTTGTGGTCATTCAAAAAGGGCAGAAGAAAAAATAAAATTCAAAAGAATTGCTTAGGCCTATCGCTCTATAGCTGAAAATCTCAGAGTTTGGAAATGACACATGTCAATCGTCTTTCAGTTTTTCTCCCAGTACTGATATTTTATGAAATTTATTACCCTATCAGTCTACTGACTTCCCAATCTACTCTCAACAACAAAAGAAGGGATTTAAAGCACAATGAACGTGGCTTTTCCCTGCACATCTGGTGCCGCGCCTGTAATCCAGCCGGGGACCACCGGAATTCATAACAGAGGACCGAACCTTTTCATGTATTTATGACTTTCTTAATAGTTTTGCCGGCACCCAGTCTGCACATTGAAATGGTCACATACTGTACGTCGTACACCAATAATGCATCTCTGAGGTCACAATTTGAAACTTATTTTCAAATCAAATATGACGAATTTTCATGGGTTCATGATCACTTTCATTGCGATATTGAAACTAACAAACTTCCATTGAGTGAAAGAAAACAGTTAATTGAACTCTCGAATGAGACAGAAATTAAAATGAAATTCCAAGCGGAAGATATGGTTAATTGTTGGACCTCATCACAAGTGAACAGAGAATATAGTACAATGGTGCTTTGGAGATTATAGTTCAGTTTGCTTCTACGTATCTGTGTGAGAAAGGGTTTTCATCACTAACTATAATAAAAACAAAGTAGGCTACCGAAATCGACTCGATGTATGTGACAATCTCCGACTTAAGCTTGCCAGCATACGTCCAAATATAGAACAACTGTGCAGGCTTATTCATCTCATTAAGTGTAACAACGTTTATTTTTTTTATTTAATAAATTAAAATGATAATCCAAACTCTAATAACTGTGAATAATTATTAAAGACACAAAAATGAACTTTCTTCTATTAACATTACCTTAATTAGTTAATACTGATATAAAATTAATTTAATTTAATTTAATTGATTTTAATTAATTAATTCTATTTTAAAATATAAGTATACTGGTATTAAAATAAGCTACAAAAATGATAAATTTTGCTTTCGAAGGAAACAAGAGTAAGGTGGTCCGCGGAATTGTTCTGACTTAAAAAATGGTCCCCACCTCAAAAATGTTTGAGAAACGCTGTAGTAGGTTATTTTATATGTTCTAAATATGAATTTCACGCAATATTATATTTATATCCTTCATAGTTTGGTAACAATCAGCATTTAAAATGTTGGTTTAGCAAAGAACACGGCTTCATTCGTTGAAGTTTTCTTACTATGTAAAAGAAGATGGAAAAATGATTTCAATGCAATTCGAAACAGGAGAGCCTTGTTTATAAATTCCCTCAAATGAAAAAAAATATATATAATTTTTTAAGTAGTTATCCGCCGTAAAATAATTTAAAATAATGTAGAACACAAAATTCAGTTCATTTTTACAGACGAAAAAATATGTTTAATTCTTTAGGTTATATTGATTCCACTGTGAAAAATTCAGAATATTGACTTAAATATCATGCCAGTCTTTAATAAAAATAACTCACCGGAACAAAGGAGCTCGGGAGGTAGGCTCTCCCGTCGTACAGAATGTTGCGCGATCAAGGTCAGGGAGACGGACGTTTGAGAATACTCATCATTATGAAGTCTCGCGAATGCTGCGACCGTCACACATAGCAAGCGATTTTCAACCGTCGGAACAAAAATTAATAATTTTATTAATTTAATTATTCACAGGTTTTTTTATATAACGTCATAAAACTTGAAAGATGGATTAAGAATAAGATTTTCTTCAATACGAATGAAATTCGCATGAATTTAAATTGGTGCAGTCGAATATAAAACTACTTCTTTTTTTCAATGAGATGTTTTTATGAGCATGCCTTAATATTATTCGGATTAGTCTTTAAGGTATTAAAATATGGTTATTCAGGTTTACAATGGCGACTATTTAGTTTCGATGACACTTCATATAGGGTGTGCTGATGTTCAGATTTGTTTCTATCTGATACATCAGACATGACTTACGTTTATTAGGACTTTCTGCTTCGTTTCATAGTCTTCTACTCACCTTTGCAGTTCAAGTTTCATATGTATTTGCTTTAAGTCAGAGAAATTTCTGTAGTCCGCATAAAAGGTAAATAAATGTAGGCCTAACTGATGCAATATTAATAATAGTAATAATAATAATAATAATAATAATAATAATAATAATAATAACAGTCATAAACTATATATTCCATGCCTACGTTTGGATTTGTTTCTATCTGACACATATTCAGAGCAGCACAAGATATTCCAATACACATGAACAAACTGTGTTTGGTTTCGAACCCTGAACCTTGGTTAACAGTGCCTCAACCGTTGTGAGGCCTATGTCACAATAGCTACGCAAGTTTCGATTGGTGCGGGGTGTAATTTTTTTTCTTCTTCTTCCATTTCCTGCGTGTTTCTCCAGGCAGAGCAAAGTAAAACAAATCTTAAATTGAAGCTCTGTAGATCCGGTCGCCAGATTATTCTAATTAAGAAGTTTTTTGAAGGGAAGAAAAAATAAATTAACAGAGAAGAAGGTTTCTGGTGTCCCTAATTAAGAAAGCCACCAATTTTTTTTATCTTATACTTTCTATATCCTATTTTGAAATTCCAATGACGTTTTCCAATTCAACCTTGTCTTTTTTATATTACGCAAAGAGACTCTTAAAAATATTTAAAGCAAATATTGACCGTAGAAACTTTTTTTTGCACAAATTACTTGGTATCTTTTCCCTCTTCCAACTCACCCACTCTTCTCCTCGTCTTTTACTTCTTTCAAAGTAAAGAAGTAAAGATGTGTACTACCCGTACGAAAGATATTGAACCTTTACCATGATTCTATCCCTGTGTACATTTTCGACATTAATAATTCCAAAACAATATAATATATTTTTATGCCTATCACTTACTTACTTACTTTCTTACTTACTTACAAATGGTGTTTAAGGAACTCGCAGGTTTATTGCCGCCCTCACATAAGCCCGCCATTGGTCCCTATCCTGAGCAAGATTAATCCAGTCCCTACCATCATATCCCACGTCCCTCAAACCCATTTTAATATTACTCTTCCATCTACGTCTCGGCCTCCCAAAGGTCTCTTTCCCTCTGGCCTCCCAACTAACACACTATATGCATTTCTGACTTCACCCATACGTTCTATATGTCCTGCCCATCTCAAATGTCTGAATTTAATGTTCCTAATTATGTCAGGTGAAAAATACAATGCATGTAGTTCTGCGTTATGTAACTTTCTCCATTCTCCTGTAACTTCATCCCTCTTAGCCTCAAATTTTTTCCTGAGCACCTTATTCTCGAACATACTTCACCTCTGTTCCTCTCTCAAAGTGAGAGTCCAAGTTTCATAACCATACACAACAACCAGTAACATAATTGTTTTATAAATTCTATCTTTATGTATTTTTGAAAGCAAACTTAATGACAAAAATTTCTCAACCGAATAATAACAGGCATTTTTCCATATTTATTCTGTGTTTTATATCCTCTCGAGTATCATTTATGTTCCTCCAAGATATGTGAATTTTTTCACATTTTCAAAGGATAAATTTCCAATTTTTATATTTTCATTTCCTACTGTTTATATGTTCTGGTCACGAGACATAATCATATACTTTTTTATAATACGAGGAGAAATATGTTCCCTATTTTATTTGAACCAAAATACAAAACAAATTCTGGACAGATTCATTCTTCTTATTTTGGCCATGATTATATGTATAATAAGTATATTAAAATAAATCCAGAATTAGGTTTACTAAATAATAAAAATTTCAGTAAGATAATTAAATATTATATTTATATTTTTCCTGTAAATAAATATATTTTTTTCAATTTCTTCGACTAGGGGTTTTCTTCAGTTTCTATTTACAATAATTTTAATTATGTAAGTTAACTTCTAGTATTCTGGAACTGACCCATATAAACGCATTTGGGTGCAAATTGTATATTTGCATGTTTGTATGTGTAAGAAAATACGTTCGAGGTAGTTACTGTATGTTTTAAGGGCTTAGGTACAGCTTACGGCAGTAAAATTTTTGGAAATATTCAACATTTTTTTTCCACTACTGTATCTTGTACAATAATGAAAATTGATATGTGTAAAACACTATCCTTGTGCTATATAAAAAATATTTCTACGATTTAATTTTTTTTTCAAAACGGTGGCAGTTCACTATGCAGTGATGAAGTGTTTCCCTCATAACTCATAAACTTGTTAACTTTTTCATGTTCTCTCTCTTTTATTTTATTGCTGAAACTCATGTTTACAATATCAGGCTCTTTCAACTACATTCCTTAATAAATAATATTTTTTTTTTATTTTGTGTTAGAAGAAAATACTGATATTTGACCATTTTTTAAAATGAATTTATTTTTTATCAGACAATCTATTAAAGGTAGAGAAGTGATTTTGCATCATATTGTAGATATGAAATGCATAAATACAGACACAAAATTTCATCACAGAATGTTGGAATACTTTTTGAGTTATGAGGGAAACGCTTCATCCCTGTACAGTGAATTTTGAATTTTGAAAAAATATATAAATAATTTTTAAATCGTAAAAATTATGTTTATCATATAGGAGAAGGACAATATTTTCACAATTTTACCCCTTTAAGCTGTACCTACCCCCTTAAGTTTGTGTAAGATAACATTGAACAACAAAATTTTGCTCCGACTTAAAACAATGTGTCCCTTATAGTTTGATGTGCGCTGAATCCGAAAAGGCATCTCTTATCTTCGTTTCACGTAAGGTTTTTAAGATATACTATGATTTCACTTTTCGATAAGCGCTCCTCAGGAAACATCTGGCGCGGGTTGGGGGTATAAACCAAAACAAAAGCTAATGCATTTTATGAATTTATGACTTATTTACGGTTTATTATGGTTGTTGGCATATTATTTTGTACTTCTAATAAATAAACAGATATTGGTCACTTCTATTAAGTAAATTTCATAACAGTTCAAAGTGAGATCTACGCAATGAACAAACAAGGGTGTGGTTTTCAGTATTTAAAGGAAAAGTTTACCAGTTTGAGTGAAGGAAAATTAAAAGAGGGCATTTTCATCGGTCCACAAATTACAAAGTTATGGCTGACCCTTTGTTTGAGGAAAAACTTTCCGTTACAGAAAGAATGTTATGGAGCGCTTTCAAAGACGTTTGCTCAAATTTCCTTGGAAATTCTAGGGCAGAGAACTACGTAGAACTTCTTGTGGAAATCAAGTTAAGTTCATATGACAAAATGGAGTGTAATACGTCTCTTATAATACACTTTTTACATTCTCATTTGGATTTCTTTCCTCCTAACTTTGGAGCGGTAAACGACGAGCATGGGGAAAGATTTCATCAAGAAATATCTGAAATGGAAAGGCGATATAAAGGAAGATCATCACCCAGCATGCTTGCAGACTATTGTTGGTTCCTTGTAAAAGACAGTCCCGGGTATAGTTATAAACAGAAGTCATCCAGAAAATTATTTTAAATGTAAGTTCAAATTCCGAAATTTTTCTCATTATATGCATGAAATACTTTATTTTTGTTGTATTTTAAACTGTGTTACATCATTTTTGTATCCAGTACACATTTGGAAGTATTATGAGGAATTTTGTAGCCCTATTGTGTTGTAATTTTATCAGTAGCAGCGAAAAATTAAAAAGCAAATAAATTTTGTCATAAAAAATTCAATTCATTTTCCCCCGAAAATGGTACGTGATGAGGCAGTTTAGATTTTAAATTGACATTTAGGGCACACATATTAGTAATATTCGCCTATTTATATTTCGGAGCAAGACAAAAAGTAAAAATTTCTTGTTCAGTGTAATTTGCAATTTCAATTTCAGTGAATTCAAATTCAAATCTTAGCTGACAAATGTTCTAACGGTGGAGGCAGTTGTGTAAATATGGTAGTATTTCATAGCGATCTGATTTTTTCCAGTTGTACAGTACTCCGGTCCTTCGTTAGACCCTGTTCTTTGCAATTAAATCTGGTGGTTGGAGCACTCACGGAGTGAAGTGAATGCCTCATCATGTATTGGCAAGGGAGGGAGGCTGAAGGCAAAGAATTGATTGAGAACTGCAGGGGAGGCCACAAATTAAGAATTCCGTTCATTAACTTTGTTTTCTAAAGACGACAGTGAGCGACGGGCACAATGCGAGGCGTATCTTGCGCCGAACCAATAAAACGCCGAGAATAATAAAAAAAACCCGAGTGTTCATTAAGGATCTGCCTCTGACAGAGGCTGTGCGTATGCATCACTTGTATTTCCTTCTGCTTATTCATTTATGACCAGGTGCGCCATTAAAATAAAAGGAAAATAAATATTCGTACATTGAGAATAATGTATTCAGTGTTCATTAATTTTTACCACCACACTCAATTATCAGTGTCTAAGTTGTGACAATCTGATATTTTAAACGTTTGAGGGGCAGCCTTTAGACCACATTAAACTTACAGCTGTGACTACAAATATATCTGTCGATTTAATCGATTAATCGAACCGATGTATCGATTAATTTTAAAATACAATTAACCGAAAATTCTAATCGATTAATCGTACAAAATCTGTATATAATTTGGTGGAGTGAGGTTGGGAGAACGAGCAGGCCATCAAATGGGTCCACCGTGACCAATCCACTTGATTCTTATGTGTGTGTGTGAACAGCTTTTGTAAATCATTACAAATTGGTATAGTTTTGAGGAATGAGTGTAATAAGTACCGTAACGTTAAAACATTATTCTTTATCCCTTACAGTACAGTATAGTTTCTGGTTTTGTCATTCAATAATTTAGTTTTCGACCCATGGCTATTTAACAAAAAAACGTTTGTTTTGGTCTCTTATATCATACCTAGAAGTTTGAGTATTTAATTTAAATACACTCTGTATTTCCACAATCATCACTGTACAACTGCCTACATTATCCCATTATACGTATATTTATTTACTTACTTACAGATGGCTTTTAAGGAACCCGGAGGTTCATTGCCGCCCTCACATAAGCCCGCCATCAGTCCATATCCTGTACAAGATTAATCCAGTCTCTATCATCATATCCCACCGCCCTCAAATCCATTTTAATATTATCCTCCCATCTACGTCTCGGCCTCCTCAAAGATCTTTTTCCCTCCGGCCTCCCAACTAACACTCTATATGCATTTCTGGATTCGCTCATACGTGCTACATGTCCTCCCCATCTCAAACGTTTGAATTTAATGTTCCTAATTATGTCAGGTGAAGAATACAATGCTTGCAGTTCTGCGTTGTGTAACTTTCTCCATTCTCCTGTAACTTCATCCCTCTTAGACCCAAATATTTTCCTAAGAAACTTATTCTAAAACACCCTTAATCTCTGTTCCTCTCTCAAAGTGAGAGTCCAAGTTTCACAACCATAAAGAACAACCGGTAATGTAACTGTTTCATAAATTCTAACTTTCAAATTTTTTGACAACAGATTAGATGACAAAAGCTTCTGAACCGAATAACAGGCATTTCCCATATTTAATAATAATAATAATAATAATAATAATAATAATAATAATAATAGGCTAATAGAATGTATTATTTTCTCTGGCAGAGTTAAGGTCATAAGACCTTCTCTTCCACTCAACCAGCCTTAATCAATACAATACATATTTAAATTGCGAATATTTACACTACACTTAAAAGATTCTCCAGCAATATTCTTCAGTTAAGTTTTAACGAATAGTACATGTTTATTTAAATTTAGATACACCTATAAGATAAAGTAATAACTTTATTTATGAGCTAATTTAATTCAATAAATTATAATTAAGTTGAGATAGCTAGTAAAATGAGAATATTTATTCTGCGTTTAATTTTCTCTCGAGTGCCATTTACATTTGTTACTGTTGCTCCAAGATATTAGAATTTTTCCACCTCTTCGAAGGATAAATTTCCAATTTTTATATTCCCATTTCCTACAATATTCTGGTTACGAGACATAATCATATACTTTGTCTTTTCGAAATTTACTTCCAAACCTATCGCTTTACCTGCTTTAAGTAAAATTTCCGTGTTTTTCCTAATCATTTGTGGATTTTCTCCTAACATATTCATGTCATCCGCATAGACAAGAAGCTGATGTAACCCTTTCAATTCCAAACCTTCTCTGTTAATCTGAACTTTCCTAATGGCATATCTAGGCTGTATGTAGTATGTAGTATAGTAGTATATAGTATATAGGATATTTATTTAACCTGGTAGAGATAAGGTCATTAGGCCTTCTCTTCCCCTCTACCAGGGAGTTACAACTACAATATTAAGAATACAATTACAATTATAATTACAATTAATATTAAATTTACAAATACAATAAAAATCAAAATACTACGGGCCGTATTCATAGACATTTTTAGCGCGGGCTTCCGGTGGATGATCAGCGAACTAACGTTTTTCTTATTCATAAACCAGTTTTAGCGATATATGATATGATATGATATGATATGATATGATATGATATGATATGATATGATATATGATATATGATATATGATATGATATGATATGATATGATATGATATGATATGATATGATATGATATGATATGATATGATATGATATGATATGATATGATATGATATGATATGATATGATATGATATGATATATGATATGATATGATATATGATATATGATATATGATATATGATATGATATGATATGATATGATATGATATGATATGATATGATATGATATGATATGATATGTGATATGATATGATATGTGATATATTATATTATATTATATTATATTATATTATATTATATTATATTATATTATATTATATTATATTATATTATATTATATTATATTATATTATATTATATTATATATGATATGATATGCTATATGATATGATATATGATATGATATATGATATAACATGACATGACATGACATATGATATATGATATATGATATGAGATATGATATATGATATGATATGAGATATGATATATGATATGATATATGATATGATATATGATATGATATGATATGATATGATATGATATGATATGATATGATATGATATGATATGATATGATATGATATGAATCCTGTACAAGTAACCAGTCGATAGCCGGGGATAGTTTAGGACGCTCGTAGCGCGGGCTAGCGAAATGTCTATGAATAGCACCCTAAAAGATTAATTGATTTATAAAAACTAGACAGTTTATTGTAGAAGTTAAGAACAAAGAAAGATTTTTTACTTAAGTAAAAATTAAACCTAGAGTAATAAAATTATATAGTTATGAAATTACCGGATATTGAAATATTTTGTCCTATAATAAGAGAACTATTTACAAGAAGCCATGTCTGAACGAGTCTCAATTACTGACCAAGTGCCTAGTAAGTTTGCGTTTGAATTCAATTTTATTTATATGTTTACGTATAGTTATATGTGTATGAATAGTAATTTTGGAACTTCTGTATTCGTATTCAGTTCAGAACTAAAGTGAATTGGTGGTAGGCCTACTGCTCTCAGCTCTTTCAATATTATTCTAGTGATAGCTGAAGGATTGTTTTTAATTCTGTTGCAGTTTCCTTGATAATTGTCTCTAATTCTGTATACAAAGAACAATATGTCGAGTAGAGAACACAATTTCTTTTTCCGACAATTACAGCAGTGTTACTCTTCCTCGAACGTCAGTATTTCAACTGTTTTTTTTTCTTTCAGCGTGTTAAATTCTTGTTTCGTTAACTTGACATCTTCACCATTTATGGAACCTGTAAAAAAAACTTGGAAGCAGCTGCAGAGGCAGTGAAACGCGTTAAGTTGTGTATTATCGCAATAAATAAGTCCAGAAGTTAATTTGTGAAGGAGAAACCGCCGAAACGCTACTGAGTTACTGCCAAAATATTGTACAATCATAAATCCCTCCAGCACTGCAGCGCTGTGTGTGTCAGCATCACAAAAAGACACAGAGGCGGTCTATCATGGCAGAGACAGCCTAGACGTGCCGCTGTTGCAGAACCACTGCGAATGCGGCGGGGAATATTAAGCCCACCTGTTGTGATGGGCAGGACGTGTAGAACAAATTGCATACTTCAAAGTTTCACTGCACCCAGTTTAATATCCGAGACCTATTGCATAAAAGAAACTAGCGAAAAGTGACAATTTACCAAATAGGTAGGTAAATTCTCATTTTTAACTAGAATTATAAATGATTGGAATGATCTACCTGCAGCATTCTTTGAGGGCTGTGCAGCGTATAGATATTATACAGTATGGACACTTCGCGTCGGTACCTTTGATGTAGCAGGACTGATTTCAATGACCTTCAAATTAGTTTGAGCGTGAGATTCTGCTTTCTCCCTGGAGTTGGCGCTGACATCACACCAGCTAGCAGACGACACAGCGGAAACATAACACATAAAATTAATAGGGTAAATTATGGCCTGTTGGACAGTCGGACATGTTGGACACTTTGTACTTTAACATGTTACCTCGCCACTTGTGGGCACCACATTCTGCTAGAAATTAATGACGGAAGTAGCCACAAGTGGCGAGGTAACAAGTTAAAGTACAAAGTGTCCAACATGCCCGACTGTCCAACAGACCCTAATTTACCCTACATCTAGGTACATTATGCAGTCAAATAAAACTAAATTGGACCGATGAAATAATAAATCCGTCATTAACTATAATGTCTAGACTCTAGAGTTCCTTTATAATGAGACTTGAGACGTTGACCCCAACAAAAATTAAAATATGTAATGATTTGATGGCGCTGAAAATAGAAAAACAAAACTCTTATGAGAAGTAAAACTATATACCTATATTATATTGTACACAAATATTAAACGATTTGATACATAATTTTATAATGAATTATCCTATTTTATAATATAATTTATTATATATAAAATATAAAAAAAATCATTATTACAACTAATTTTGTCACTGAGAAATAAGGAAAAGCTGTTAACTTGAATTTATTTCAAGCAAAGCGTTACTGGATTATGCAATAAGGTAGGCGATATTTGGATCCTGTGTCACAACTCTATTCTCAATTATTATCTTAGCATGTGCTCGATTACACTAACCTCTAGCGCTTGAAAGTGGAACTAAACGCCGGCGCACAGAGAAACAAAACACAGGAAAATTCGCTCAGTGTCCATTCTTTATAATCCCTATTCGCTGGGCTGTCCTTCCTTAAGAAGATTCAAGAGTAACTTAAAAAGTTGTGTATAAAGTGTAAATTAAATTAAAGTGACATTTATTTTTTTTAGGTGAAGTATTTATTTAGCCTGACGAGTGACTCCCTTGGTTTGAATTGTAAATTATTTAAAAATAGCTTGTAAGAGGGTCTCAGACTAGAAATGTCTAGTGTAAATGTAGTTCTGTTTATAAGTATAAATAAGGGTGTAATTATTTGCCTTATTTGAACTGTTGTATGAGTGAAGCGTGGTGAGTCAGTGAAGTTATGGTTTTACAAAGCAGTGAATAGTTCCGATCAGTGATAATTTATAGTGTCAGTGAAATGTGTTATATAGTGTCAGTGAAATTAGGGAAAACATGGAAATTTTACTTGATGCAAGTAAAGCGATAGGTTTGGAAGTAAATCCCGAAAAGACAAAGTATATGATTATGTCTCGTGACCAGAACGTTCTACGAAATGGAAATATAAAAATTGGAGATTTATCTTTCGAAGAGATTAAAAATTCAAATATCTTGGAGCAACAGTAACAAATATAAATGACACTCGGGAGGAAATTAAACGCAGAATAAATATGGAAAATGCCTGTTATTATTCGGTTGAGAAGCTTTTGTCATCCAGTCACTTTGAGAGAGGAAGAGAGATTAAGAATGTTTGAGAATAAGTTTCTTAGAAAAATATCTGGGGCTAAGAGCGACGAAGTTACAGAAGAAGGAGAAAGTTACACAACGCAGAACTGCACGCGTTGTATTCTTCACCTGACATAGGAACATTAAATCCAGGCGTTGAAATGGGCAGGGCATGTAGCACGTATGGGCGAATCCAGAAATGCATATAGAGTGTTAGTTGGGAGGCCGGAGGGAAAAAGACCTTTAGGGAGGCCGAGACGTAGATGGGAAGATAATATTAAAATGGATTTGAGGGCGTTGGGATATGATGGTAGGGACTGGATTGATCTTGCTCATGATAGGGACAGATGGTGGGATTATGTGAGGGCGGCAATGAACCTTCGAGTTAGATTACCTATAGATTACAACACTGTAGATTATTTGTTGTGGTATATGATCCTTCGCCAGTATATCTCGTAATAAACTTCTTTTCACTCTGTCAAAAGCCTTTTTAAAATCGACAAATGCCAGATGTGTTTTAATGTTAAATTCACGCTAGTGTCGACTGTATAGTCTTCCGCTGTCGTCGGTTGCTATGGAAAACAAAATGCTATCAACATATTGATCAGTCTGTTACTTTGGACGGCCCTTTTTTGAAGACTGATGCTTTCAGCTGAGGTAGTAGCGTGGTAGCCCCCACCCACGGAGTAACTGGATTCCTAAACATGGCTTGACAATTCTGGGAGGTCCGAACGACGAGTGGACATCTATCAGATGTGCAGAGCTCAAAAAAATATATTAATCCTTCACGTCCTGAGAACCGCGGTGATGTGCGTCAGTGTCCTCAGCACGGACCTTGTGTCGATAGTAGTTTATTAGTGGAGGGGTATTTCTCAAACGGTAATCTGGTGATTCGGCGATAACACAGCAATGGAGCGGTCAGAATCACAAGGAAATTCGGAGTGCTTGTAAAAAGCCTGTACCGCAGTCTTTTTTTGTGCACCAAAGATTCTGTGGAATGTCTGGAATTGAACTCTGTTCTCTTTGATTAGAAAGCCATCAGTCTCTGAGAAAGAGATACAATTCTCTTCTTCTCTAATCTACTTCCCTACTTTCCATTTCCTTTCTGTCTTCTATTTTGTACAGTTATTTCTCAATTTTTTTCCTTTCTGTTTATTTTATTTCGTTTTTCTTTCTGTCTGTTTTCTTCAATTTTTTTCTATTTAAATTATCCTATCCATCCATCAGTCCACTCGTGCCTTTATATATCTATTTTTCTATTTTCCATGTACCTATCTACCTACTTACCTTGTACATACGTACTCACTTTCTACCTACCTAACTTCCACATACCTACCTGCCTACCTAACGTTTATCTACTTAATTACGTAGCCTACCTAGTTTCTACCTACCTTCTGTCTATCTACCTACTTATCTATCTGCCTTCTGTGTACCTATATTCTGCCTACCTACGTACTTATTTACCATATAGACCTACTTATATTATACATATTTACCTACCTATAATTTGCCTGACTAGATATCTTATATCTACCATCTACCATCTACCATCTATCTACCTTCTACCTGATTACGTACTACTTTCTTCCTACCTTCTACTCACCCACCTACCTACCTATATACTGTATCTATCTAGCTTCTGCCTACCTACTTACCTATGTACCTTCCATCAACCTACTTACCTATCTAAATCTACATACTACTTTCTGCCTACCTGTCTGTCTGTCTATTTAATCTATCTTATCTAATCTATCTAATCTAATCAATTATATCTCTATCTATCTATCTATCTATCTATCTATCTATCTATCTATCTATCTATCTATCTATCTATCTATCTATCTATCTATCTATCTATCTATCTATCTATCTATCTATCTATCTATCTATCTATCTATATCTATCTCTATCTATCTCTATCTGTCTGTCTATCTATCTATCTATCTATCTATCTATCTATCTATCTATCTATCTATCTATCTATCTATCTATCTATCTATCTATCTATCTATCTATCTATCTGTATGTCTATCTAATCTATATCTATCTGTATGTCTATATAATCTATATCTATCTGTGTGTCTATCTAATCTATATCTATCTGTATGTCTATCTAATCTATATCTATCTGTATGTCTATCTAATCTATATCTATCTGTATGTCTATCTAACCTATATCTATCTGTATGTCTATCTTTTTCTTTTACCTACTTACCTATCTACCTTCTACATAACTACACTCTATATATTTACCTATCTGTCTATCTACATTCTTATCTATTCACCTATTTATTTTTATTATTATTATTATTATTATTATTATTATTATTATTATTACTGCTACTGCTACTGCTACTGTTACTACTATTTTGAATTTATTTTCAAAAATGGCTGAGGTAATCAATTTTAGTGAATCACTGTATCCTAGTATATTTCTCAAAATTTGGGCTGATGTTTCTTTTCTCAAAAACTAATCTTGAAATTGAGTAATTGCAGCAATGATATTTCTACAAACTATATAAAAATTAAAATTGCGCGTTAATTATGAAAATAATGTTATATTATACCATTCTCTCCCCTTAATTCATATTAATTTGTTACCAAAGTAATCACAGAAATTTCTGCAAATAAAAGTTCACTTATTTCTATTCATTTGGCTCAATATGTTACGGTGTATTGATAAGCACGCACCAATTACAAAATACTTCCCAAGCTGAAGAGAGCGTTTGAATCGAACTTCGGATTCCACCTGCTACATATATATCACTGATACACTGTTTCGGTTTTTATGTCTCATTGTCTCGGCCTGATTTTTTCCCCCGTGTCTTTGTATCTGGGCCTACCATTCATTCAGAGACTGCCCGGCCGCATACTTCTGTTCGCGAGAAAAACTATGCCGCTAGAATTTCAATGGGCTTGCTGCCCGTCTGGTCTGAGCGCTCCTGTTGCTACAGTTGAATTCGTCTACCTACCCGACTTACAGCTTTGAAGAATGCCTTCCTCGTAGGTAACTGTCGATTCTCCAAATATTTTCTGGATTGGATGTTTAAATACCTTAATTTCTCACCTACTCATAACGTAATTTCAGATACAACGAGCAGAACGTAGGAAAAAAACGCGCGTCGGGCAAGAGATGAAGACGAGAGGAAAGGGGAAGACGTTGGAATTATTTACAGACCCCGTCAGGGGACTGTTTCTAATCGTAAAAGGGCCGAAGTTTGATGTCGGCCTGAGACTTGTTGCACAGGAAAATGTGACACGCTCCTGAGCTTTGTAATACTTACTTACAAATGGCTTTTAAGGAACCCGAAGGTTCATTGCCGCCCTCACATAAGCCCGCCATCGGTCCCTATCCTGTGCAAGATTAATCCAGTCTCTATCATCATACCCCACCTCCCTCAAATCCATTTTAATATTATCCTCCCATCTACGTCTCGGCCTCCCTAAAGGTATTTTTCCCTCCGGTCTCCCAACTAACACTCTATATGCATTTCTGGATTCGCCCATACGTGCTACATGCCCTGCCCATCTCAAACGTCTCGATTTTATGTTCCTAATTATGTTAGGTGAAGAATACAATGCGTGCAGTTCTGTGTTGTGTAACTTTCTCCATTCTCCTGTAACTTCATCCCGCTTAGCCCCAAATATTTTCCTAAGCACCTTATTCTCAAACACCCTTAACCTATGTTCCTCTCTCAGAGTGAGAGTCCAAGTTTCACAACCATACAGAACAACCGGTAATATAACTGTTTTATAAATTCTAACTTTCAGATTTTTGGACAGCAGACTGGATGATAAGAGCTTCTCAACCGAATAATAACACGCATTTCCCATATTTATTCTGCGTTTAATTTCCTCCCGAGTGTCATTTATATTTGTTACTGTTGCTCCAAGATATTTGAATTTTTCCACCTCTTCGAAGGATAAATCTCCAATTTTTATATTTCCATTTTGTACAATATTCTGGTCACGAGACATAATCATATACTTTGTCTTTTCGGGATTTACTTCCAAACCGATCGCTTTACTTGCTTCAAGTAAAATTTCCGTGTTTTCCCTAATCGTTTGTATATTTTCTCCTAACATATTCACGTCATCTGCATAGACAAGAAGCTGATGTAACCCGTTCAATTCCAAACCCTGCCTGTTATCCTGAACTTTCCTAATGGCATATTCCAGAGCGAAATATCTACAATTTTCATTGCATTTTTTTGAAAACATACAAACGTTTATCCTAATCTCAATATTTTCAGAATTACACTAATTTGAAGTTCTTTGTAAAATATCATCATTCTTGTGTTTTAAGAATAAAAGAACATTACAGGTAAAAAATGAACTATTCAGGAATATAATTTCTTTAATTAGCTAGTATTCTGAAGCTAAAAATGTGTTGTGAATTCCATAGTTGCACCGTACAGATTTTTTTTTTTTCGATTTTTAACAACACAATTACATTTTCTTGCGCATTTATCACAACAATTGTTACAAATCAAGCCCTCGTGTAAATTCTTTAAGACTGTACATTAGGAATTCATAATTACATTGTAAAGAATCAAGTTCCTAAAGTCGTATGATTTGTAACAATTTTTTGTGATATGTGCGTAAGAATAACGTCATTTTTAGTTAAAAATTGAAAAATGAAATCCGTACAAACCAATTAACAACAAATTTTTATCTTCAGAATACTAACCAATTAAGGAAATTACACTTCTGAATAATTCATTCTCTATTTGTAATATTTTTTACATGTAAAACTAAATAAAAAAGGTATTTTACTAACAACTTAAAATTAATGTAACTTTGAAATTATTGCTATTAGGACAAATGTTTATATGGCATTTTTTGCTCAGAATGTCTTAGGAAATAAGTTCCGTAAGTGAGGGTAAATCCTCGTGAATCACCCTGTATATGGCTAAGTATATGTATACAGTTTTTTTTATCCAAATTCCTATTTTGAAAAATTGTAAATATTTCTAATAATAATAATAATAATAATAATAATAATAATAATAATACCTACTTACTTACAAATGGCTTTTAAGGAACCCGGAGGTTCATTGCCGCCCTCACATAAGCCCGCCATTGGTCCCTATCCTGACCAAGATTAATTCAGTTTCTATCGTCATATCATACCTCCCTGAAATCCATTTTTATATTATTCTCCCACTTACGTCTCGGTCTCCCCAAAGGTCTTTTTACCTCCGGTCTCCCAACTAACACTCAATATGCATTTCTGGATTCGCCCATACGTGCTACATGCCCTGCCCATCTCAAACGTCTGGATTTAATGTTCCTAATTATGTCAGGTGGGGAATACAATGCGTGCAGTTCTGTATTGTGTAACTTTATCCATTCTCCTGTAACTTCATCCCTTTTAGCCCCAAATATTTTCCTAAGCATCTTATTCTCGAATACTCTTAATCTCTGTTCCTCTCTCAAAGTGAGAGTCCAAGTTTCACAACCATACAGAACAACCGGTAATATAACTGTTCTATAAATTCTAATGTTCAGCTTTTTTGAGAGCAGACTAGATGACAAGAGCTTCTCAGCAGAATAATAACAGGCATTTACAATCTTTATTTTGTGTTTAATTTGCTTCCGAGTATCATTTATATTTGTTACTGCTGCTCCGAGATATTTGAATTTTTCCACCCCTTCAAAAGATAAATTTTCAATTTTTATATTTCCATTTCGTACA
This sequence comes from Periplaneta americana, assembly GCF_040183065.1. Classification (NCBI taxonomy): domain Eukaryota; kingdom Metazoa; phylum Arthropoda; class Insecta; order Blattodea; family Blattidae; genus Periplaneta; species Periplaneta americana. The sequence goes on along the minus strand of NC_091124.1, from coordinate 35,892,720 downwards.
ATATTTTGGTCACGGTACATAATCATATACGTTGTCTTTTCGGGATTTACTTCCAAACCTATCTCTTTTATTTCTTCCAGTAAAATTACCGTGTTTTCCGTTATAGTTTGTAGATTTTCTCCTAAAATATTCACGTCATCAGCATAGACAAGCAGCTGATGTAACCCGTCAATTCCAAACCCTCTCTGTTATCCTGAACTTTCCTAATGGCATATTCTAGAGCAAAGTTAAAAAGTAAAGGTGATAGTGCATCTCCCTGCTTTATCCCTTAGTGAATTGGAAAAACATCAGATAGAAACTTGCCTATAGGCCTACAGACTCTGCTGTAAGTTTCACTGAGACACATTTTAATTAATCGAACTAGTTTCTTGTGAATACCAAATGCAATAAGAATATTATATAAAACTTCTCTCTTGACCGAGTCATATGCCTTTTTGAAATCTATGAATAACTGATGTACTGAATAAAAATTACAATAAAATATTTAAATAATAATAAATTAATAAATCAATAAAATAAAATAAAATTTTAACAAACTATGTTGTCTCTAAGAATATAAATATAAAGTATAAGCAGCACTGAAAATGATTAAAAAAAAAAATGTTCGTGTTTATCCTCTAGTGGAACTATTTTGAAACAGTGTTGTATTCGTAACGGCACAGGACAAAAGTAAATACTTTAAAGAAACCAAGTTGGAAATTCTAGATAAGATTGAACAAACATTATTAACTTTAACACAAAATGGAGATTTTTTTCTTTGATTCTTTTAATTTTGGAATAACTTCAGCACGAATTTTATTTGCTCCATCCTTGATATTTCGTGATATGGTCGTTGTATATGGAATAATAGAATTTGCATACACCTTACCGTAAGTAGCTCCAACCTCACTCATTGTCTGCGATTAAGCATCGCTTAATATCCATTATTGTAAAAATTTTAAGCAAAATGAACATGTAGATTTTATTTATTTTTATTAAATACTGTGACTGAAATAGATTATGTCTGCTTTTGAAGACATTTGAGACGCATCACAAAATCTCTGTTCTTTTTATGCAGTCACATTTTGAATTAAAAATAAACTATGACTTTGTTAGGGATTGAAACAGTTGAACTTAGGGGAGAGTCGGGTAGTGTCGGACATCGGGTAATATCGGACAGTGAGTTTCTTTCATCTACCACACGATGATAGTATCTGATTGACATGGTTACGTTTCTGTGATGTCCCATAGCGAAACGTAACCATGTCATTCAGGTACTACCATATGGTGGTAGATGAAAGAAACGCACTGTCCGATATTACCCGACTCTCCCCTACGTTTTATTTTCACTCATTTCATTTTTTTAATTTCTTTGTCATGTGTTCTTTAAACAACTGTTGCTGTGACACTATTTTTACTGTTTCTCAAAAATAGGTTACCTCATTATTCTAACCTCTAATGACTAGTCCATAAAATTTAGTGTGTTCTTGTATTATGTATGTGTACCATAATTTTGTATGGATCACTAATGAAGTGTATAATTTAAACAGCTTTTCTTCTATTGCAATATAATCGGGAACAGATTTTGGCGTTTGTTTTCCTGTATATCAGAGTCTTAATTTGCGATAAAAATTACAAAGCCTAATTTTTTTTCTCTCCAATGCCACCAGGTTGTCATTTGACATCTCTGGTCTCTCCAGCAATGGCTTATTTGCAACCTGCTTCAGAGGTTGGGGCGCATGGAAGGCGGAGTTACGCTGCCCCAATGACATTATGATAGGATGATTATGAAGCGCCAGGAGAGGTCTTAAACCTAAGTCTAACCTAATTTCCAGACCATGGACGAACACAGGAACACTACCTTTTCCAAAGAAAAAATTCCTGGGTTCTAACCGGGAATCGAACCCGGAACCTCATGGACTGTAATCAGAAGCTCTAACCACTAGCCCAAGAGGCTGGTCAAACCAGTGTATAGATAATTATAAAGTATGGACACTTCGCGTCGGTACCTTTGATGTAGCAGGACTGATTTCAATGACCTACAAACCAGTATGAGCGTGAGATTCTGCTTTCTCCCAGGAGTTGGCGCTGACATCACACCAGCTAGCAGTCGACACAGCGGAAATATAACACACAAATTAATACATATAGGTACATTATGTACTCAAATAAAATAAATTGGACCAATGAAATAATAAATCCGTCATTATCTGCAATGTCTAGACTCTAGAGTTTTTTATAATGAGAGTTGGAACGTTGACCCCAATAACAATTAAAATATGTAATGATTTGATAGCGCTGAAAATGGAAAAACAAAATTCCTATGAGAAGTAAAACCATATACCTATATTATATTGTATATAAATATTAAACTAATTTGATACATAATTTTATAATGTATTATATTATTTTATAATATAATTTATTATATATCAAATATAAAAAAATTACTATTACAACTAGTTTGTCACTGAGAAATAAGGAAAAGCTGTTAACTTGAATTTATTTGAAGCAAAGCGTTACTGGATTATGCAATAAGGTAGGCGATGTTTGGGTCCTGTGTCCCAACTCTGTTCTCAATTATTATCTTAGCGTGTGCTCGATTACACTAACCTCTAGCGCTTGAAAGTGGAACTAAACGCTGGCGCACAGAGAAACAAAAGACAGGAAAATTCGCTCAGTGTCCATTCTTTATAATCCCTATTCGCTGGTCAAACCTAATTTATAACACACTAAAAAATGGTGTACAAATGATTTCAAGTATTTAATTAGATATAGGTAATGTATTTTTGTTATATGATGTGCCGAACGTTAGCTTAAAAGTCACTAATTTCTAACAAGAATTGAACGATCAACGTATCACATTTTTGTGTGCTCGAAAATAATTGAATTAATCCATTATAGTAAAAGTGTTGGTCCGTATCTTCAGCCAAGAGCTTTAAACAGCTGTAGTTCGAAACATTTTCTCTGGTAATAGAATGCACAAGATAATATAATTAGGGAGCTAGCCTCTGAATACACATTCATTACTCTTGTCTTGAAAGCATGTTTGGAATGTCGTTACGTGTATAAAAAAACAAAAGAAAGCGTTTGGCCGTTCTTCTATAGCAACAAAGAAGACATAACTTACAATCTCTTCTCTTTAAATGATGTAAGGATGTGCTTTTGTTTTTAACAAGATGGAAGTCCATGGTAACCCAGAGACATCTAGTGGTAGGGAGAAAAAAAGTATTATATGGAAATCGGCACGTGTTGTTGGTGAATGTAAATGAATACTATGCCTGGAATCGTAACAGTCCTAAACTGGCATTTGTTTTTGTTTGAATGGTTATTGGAGACTGTAAAATAGTTGGCTACAACTGTACAAATCAAAATTACATCTTGTATATAGGGCGGTATTTGCAATATATAATTTGGAGTGCGTTTAAAATATCAGACGCTGGATTAAATGCAAAATACTCCATACATAATGATCATTTTAGCAGTGTTGCAACGTTGTATATGCAAAAGCGAAGTGTTGATTGCAATGTAACAAAAATAAAACGACAAAAAATTTCCTTCTTATCATTTTTAATATTTAATTTCAGTGTAATTAAGTCGTTCAAATGAAACCCAGCTATCGCTAATAAAAATTGAGAAATTAAGTTCACTGTTTAAAACTTACCGCGGTTGTTAACACATTTCTCCCCTGTGATCAAGGGTTATGTCTCACAAAAGTACAAATTAGAAATTAAGGAGAAAAAGAGTACAAATTTCCAGATTTTTGTGTTTCACAAAGATGCTCTTGTAAATTTTTAAGTGAGGTAGAAAATAACAGGTTCCAAGCCATGATTCTTACTTACTTACTTATTGGCTTTTAAGGAGCCCGGAGGTTCATTGCCGCCCTCACATAAGCCCGCCATTGATCCCTCTCCTGAGCAAGATTAATCCAGTCTCTACCATCATATCCCACCTCCCTCAAATCCATTTTAATATTATCTTCCCATCTACGTCTCGCCCTCCCTAAAGGTCTTTTTCCCGCCGGCCTCCCAACTAACACTCTATATGCATTTCTGGATTCGCCCATACGTGCTACATGCCCCGCCCATCTCAAGCGTCTGGATTTAATGTTCCTAATTATGTCAGGTGAAGAATACAATGCGTGCAGCTCTGCGTTGTGTAACTTTCTCCATTCTCCTGTAACTTCATCCCTCTTAGCCCCAAATATTTTCCTAAGAACCTTATTCTCAAACACCCTTAATCTCTGTTCCTCTCTCAAAGTGAGAGTCCAAGCTTCACAACTATGTAGAACAACGGGTTTTATAAATTCTAACTTTCAGATTTTTTGACAGCAGACTAGATGACAAAAGCTTCTCAACCGAATAATGACAGGCATTTCCCATATTTATTCTGCGTTTAATTTCCTCCTGAGTGTCATTTATATTTGTTACTGTTGCTCCAAGACATTTGAATTTTTCCACCTCTTCGAAGGATAAATCTCCAATTTTTATATTTCCATTTCGTACAGTATTCTGGTCACGAGACATAATAGCCATGATCCTACAAATTCAATTATTTGCTTACAGTTTTGCAAATTGCATGTTACAAATTTACCAATTTTGCTACAAATTCATACTCTATTCTTGAAGTGGGTAAACAACTGAATTCTATTGGAGGTTATATTATTTTAGATTCTACGAGTATAATTATTGGCTGAGGTGCCACCGACGTTGTCGATTAAGGCGCTTGCCTTCCGATCATGAGTTGCGCTCGGGCGTGGGTTCGATGATTAACTGATTGGGTTTTTTCCGAGATTTTCCTCAACTGTAAGGTGAATGTCAGGTAATATATGCCAAATCCTCGGTCTCATCGCTAAATAACTAAGTAAAAAAATGGCTGAGATGTGCTTTGTAAAAAAACTTGTATTATTCTTTTTCTGATGATGATTATGAAAAAAAATTTTGTAAGTAAATGCTTACAAATAATATAAATATAAATATATAGTCCCAATGAAAAATAAAAGATAATACAATATCACAATGCAGTAATATTAACGATAAAATACAGTAATACAATACAGATACAATATACGTATAAATTACTTTGTTAATAAATTTTAACTTAGTCACACCCGTAAAAGCAAGATGCTTGAGGCTGTGTGTGACAAATCTACTACACAGGGTGTTTCAGAAATATTTTGACAAACCTTGGGGCCATGTTCCTCACAACAAAACAAGAAGAAAAGTTCATATAAACATATGTCCGAAAATCCTTAGTCTTTTAGTTATTAATTAAAGAACATAATGAAACATCCGTTAGATATTCTCAGCTTGGTAGCAAGTGTTGCAACTTTAATCAATTCGGAAACTCATAACATTGAAAGTTTACGTTCAACACATTTCGAGGTACAATCCAATAACTTAACTTAAGTTTGTAGCCGATAATAATTCATTTTGGTGTGTGGATAAGCTTCAGGGCTTCTACCGCGTTGTCTTGGTATTATTGGCTGACGTTTCGACCGCTGTGTTGTGGCCATCTTCAGAGCAGTTGTTGGATAAGGAAATAGTCTGCCAGCTCTTAATAAGATGGGGGGAGACTACTATATATATAAGAGCAGGCAGACTATTTCCTTATCCAACAACTGGTCTGAAGATGGCCACAACACAGCGGTCGAAACGTCAGCCAATAACACCAAGACAACGCGGTAGAAGCCTTGAAGTTTATCCACACACCATTTACACCAGCCGCGGAAGCCTACGCGAACACTTAATAATTCATTTTGTTAGATAATCGAATGATGTTATCGATACAAGTCTGCTTATGCAATCACTGTATCCTAGATGGCTATGTGTTGCCAAGGAGACTTGTTTGCTACAGTCATTTGTCATTTCAACATATGTAACGAGTTTCTGAATTGATTAAAGTTGCAACACTTGCTACCAACCTGACAATATCTAACATGTTTCATTATGTTCTTTCATTAATAACTAAAAAACTAGGGATTTTCGGACATATGTTTATATGAACTTTTTTTCTTGTTTTGGTGTGAGAAACATGTCTCCAAGGTTTGCCAAAGTATTTTTGAAACACCCTGTATAGAAAAATTAATCACACATAACTGCGATTAAACTGTTAACAGTGATTACACTTAAATTTTAAAATGTATTACATATAATAACGTAAACATATTAAGTTAAGAATATGCAATTGTTAAATTGGCAATAAATAATAGAAATTCAATATGATAATTACGATTTCAAAAATAGTTTAAACATTTTATTTTTGTATATATTATTATAATGTACCGAAGTACATATGATATTTCCATGCAGATATTCTGCGTCATCATACAATGAAAGAGTAATGGAACGGAGAAAAATTCTCTCCGGCGCCGGGATTTGAACCCGGGTTTTCAGCTCTACGTGCTGACGCTTTATCCACTAAGCCACACCGGATTCTACCCCGGCGTCGGAAGAATCGTCTCAGTTTTAAGTTCCAAATCTTGGGTTCCCTCTGGTGGCCGCCCTCTGCACTACGTCATAGATATCTATGAACCTAGGACCGAAGTCCACACATGTGCTGAGGTGCACTCGTAATGAGTGACTAGTTGGCCGGGATCCGACGGAATAAGCGCCGTCTGGACCATTACTCTTTCATCGTATTTTATTTTTGATAATTTATTGTTTAACAATTTCAATTTTGGGTTCCTCTTTATAAAATCATTATACAATCTTGGGCCGAATTTAGAACTGTGCCTTAGACCTGCTTCATCTTACATTTTGGTTCAATGAAGGAAAACGAAATATTGTATCTTCTTGTGTTGTGGCAATCATCGTAAAATATAATTTGATCCTATTATGTGCACCCCTGACTGCGGTTATCAACCACACTGTAGAACTGACTATAGCAATAATAGGAGATTCCAAATTTGTTCAGTCGGTCAAAGAAAAATTGACAGTTTTAAAGTCCAAAGGTTTTCGGATTGGTAGTAAAGAAAGTTTTAAGGAAAATAAATAAAAGTCACTTCTGCACTGGGGTAGGTTATACCATTAGCGGCCGCAGAGATCCTTATAAGGCACCACACAAAAGGACCTACGCTAAAACAGTTCATGTGGCCTTACAGTCATAAATCTATCATAGACACGTGGAATGCTGTTTGTGTACCTCAACTTTTTGTCTTTTATCTCCTGCAACCATGGCAACTCTTCGTGAGTAACAGGGGCTTACAGCATTTCTCTGTCTAGCTAAAAATTCAAAGTTTTCACCGGACAGTAATTCAACTCTTTGATGAGTACATTTAACACGGGTTTTCTGACAGATTTCTTTATTTGACTTTAGAATTCCGTGAAAACAGTTTTTCTTGACCGTACATTATCTAATTTTGCCGGGGATAGATTGCTTGGATTACTGTGAAATTTTTTGTAGAAGGTACCGGTAAAGAATTGTATTTCCGCGAATATTTTGTTTTCGTCTACATATCGACCAGTTAATGTTTTTTTTTTTTTGCGAAATGGAGTGTAAATTTGTTCCAAATAAGTTCTGTAAGATTTATGGTACACAGAACATGCGTGCGACAAGTTTTTTTCCTGCAATTTTCATTATACCATTGCTCCATATCGCCAATCAATAATTGATAGTTTCTTACGAAATAAACTGAACATCGACACTGGTTATATTCTGAAAGATATATGGTAAACAGACTTTAATGGAACAAGTTTTCTGTAAATTCTTCGTTTCGTAATTATTATAGTTTTCCGTACATTATTGTTCCACATCGTCCAATTCATTTTATCTGATGAAATTTAGAGGAAATTTGTCCCAAACAATTTTCATGTTATGTGTGGTGGACTAAACAGAACTGAATCAATCTACGTAAAGATTAATTTTTTGTCCCACAAAATGTATCAACAACAATGATTATTAAAGGAAAAAAATTCGTTCCGGCGCCGGAGATCCAACTCGGGTCCTTGGTTCTACGTACCGAGTGCTCTACTTACTTACAATGGCTTTTAAGGAACCCGGAAGTTCATTGCCGCCCTCACATAAGCCCAACATCGGTCCTTATCCTGAGCAAGATTAATCCAGTCTCTATCATCATATCCCACCTCCCTCAAATCCATTTTAGTATTACCCTCCCATCTACGTCTCGACCTCCCCAAAGGTCTTTTTCCCTCCGGTCTCCCAACTAACATTCTATATGCATTTCTAGATTCACCCATACGTGCTACATACCCAGCCCATCTCAAACGTCTGGATTTAATGTTCCTAATTATGTCAGGTGAAGAATACAATGCGTGCAGTTCTGCGTTGTGTAACTTTCTCGATTCTCCTGTAGCTTCATTCCTCTTAGCCCCTAAAATTTTCCAGTGAAGTTTTATTAATGTACTGCCAGCATAGGAAATTAAAAAGAAACACTGAAAATACCTTAGTTTTGTAGTAGAATAGTAGAAACTCGATGTGATCTCTGGGAGAGCTGTGGTCCCACCCAACCCGTCCTAAATAGGTTCCTTACTTATATAGGAAAATCGTCGTACTTGAAGGAAGAAGGCGGCCATATTCCGTCGTTGTGATGTTATTTGAGGTGGAGTGGGAGAATGATTGCAGTGTCGCCAACTGTGGTAGCCATTCATATTATCTTACACACCTAACCTAACCTAACTTAACGTGCTACACACCTACTGTAACATTCCTAACGTTTAGCACACCTGTTGTAACATTCCTCACAGTTTCATTTCGTTTGCCGATATTGGCATCCCTGCTACTGCTATAGCCTGCCGTCTGCTGGAACTCAAGTGTCATCTACTTACCCATTAGAGTTCTACGAAATGTTTATTTGGCCATTATTCAGTCTATCATTCAATATAGTATAATTGTTTGGAGTGGAATTACAAAAATTAATCTTAGTCCGTTAAATTTACTACAAAAACTAATAATTAAAATTTGTTTGAAGAAACGTTTCGATTATCCAACTAAATTAATTTATTCTGAATTTAATGTATTTAATATTGAACAAATTTATAAGTATACGCTGTTAAAATTTTATCATAAAAATCGTAATAAGTTTGTATTACAGACGCATAATTATGACACAAGACGAAATATTAATTCAACATTAATAGAACCTAAATATCTCACATCTGCTGATCTAAAGCATAGCATTAATTTTGGCCCTCGGTTGTACAATGCTTTAACTAAATTACACCTGAACTTCTAACATGTAACCCACTAACATATAATAAGAAAATTAGAAACGTATTAATATCTTCAATTTGATTAAATAAATTTATAGCCTATGTGTATGAATTAATCAGCCTATATTATATTTGTATTCTATAATTTTGAAATATATAGTCCTACTTTTCACGTGCGATATTATTCTTCTCTAGTGTTAATATTATATTATATAATTCCATTGCCGCTGTAATTTAAACTTTAGTTCCTATTTTATTTTACTTATTTATTTTTATTATTATTATTATTATTATTATTATTTATTTTCTACATTTATCTTATATTAATATTGTATTATATAATTTCTGTAACTGTAATTTTAAATTCTATTTCTTATTTTATTTTATTTTATATTCTCTTATAGGCCTATTAATATTATATCTGAACTGCGACCGAACACGAGCGCTGCTCATTCGGTCTCAAATTTTGTTAATACTACTGTATCTCCTTTTTTATATTGTTTGTATTATTTTATTTCTATTTCTCGTGTTTGTTTGTAATTATATTCTTTATTCTGTATATTTAAATTTAAATAAATAAATAAATAAATAAATAAATAAATAAATAAATAAATAAATAAATAAATAAATCTAGTGGAAGTGAAGTGAAACTGCGACTCTGCTGTTAATTACGTTTCCGAAGTTGTTTCTGTGTTATCTGCAAGAATTATTGTGTCATTGTAGTGAAAATTGCATTTATATTGTACAATAAAAATAGAAATGTGTCGTGGCTGAGATAAAAGTGTTCTAAATTGACTTCCAGCGCCACAATCCCAGTGATAAACGTGTGAATATTCGTTAGGAGTCCGTTGGAAGTGGCAGTAGAGTAATAAAACTTGACCTACTTTCCTAAGAACCTTATTCTCAAACACTCTTAATCTTTGTTCCTCCCTCAAAGTGAGAGTCCAAGTTTCACAACCATACAGAGCAACCGGTGATATAACTGTTTTATAAATTCTGACTTTCAGATTTTTTGACAGCAGAATAAATATGGAAATAAATTTCTGACTAACTCATAGATTGTCTTATTTTTAAGTATAAACATAGGCTACATTTTACTTACATTATGCGAAGACTTTGCCAAATAGTTATCATTTTGAAATCGTCTTGAAGTAACACATAGCCATACAACAGAGAGCGGTACACAACACATAATTTAACGTCGTTCCCGAGCGCATTTCCGCTCTGCGCTCGTCTGTTGTTCATCTTCGCGGCAATAATGATGGAGTCTAGTATACGTGTTCTATCTTGGAATACCCTTCCCTCGATCATCATTCATTTTTCCGTGTGGGAAGAACAAAAACAATCAACTAACAAGATAGAGGTTCTTGAGGGGAGGAGACGCCATTAGCAGGTCGCTATATCAACTGACAAGCCCATCGTCAATCGAAATCATTTCTCTCCATAAATAACGCTGGGAAGACGTAGAAGCTACCGGCGAATGTAAGTAGTGTTGGTTTCCTGAATGCCCTTTCATCATACGGAGCAATTTAATGTATTTAATTAAGTTAAACAGAATTATTACGAAAGATCATCTAAATCAGTGTGATCCAACTGGAGACCCGTAGGCCACATCCGGTCCGCGTTCGATAATAAACTGGCCATTCGAACACAAAATCACTGGAATTCATTCATTCATTCGTTTTCTGCCCAAGAGCAGGTCTTTCGCTGCAAATCCAGCATTCTCCAAACTTTTCTACTTCCTGCCTTCCTCTTAGTTTTCGCATATGATCCATATATCTTAATGTCGTCTATCATCTGATATCTTCTTCTGCCATGACTTTTCTCCCGTTCACTATTCCTTCCTGTGCATCCCTCAGTAGGCAGTTTCTTCACAATTAATATTTGAGGAGAAAAATTCGCTCCGGCGCCGGGGATCGAACCCGGGTCCTTGGTTTTACGTACCAAGCGCTCTAACCACTGAGCTACGCCGAATTCAATCCACAGCACCGGATCGAATTCTCCTCCTTCATTGTTTCCCTTTTTTGGCCAGACTCCAAGTTAGGTATATATGTTGACGTAGGCTATATGTCCAATGTCAACTGCCATTATACTAGGAGCGCACTCAGCTGAGTGACTTGTTTGGCCGGGATTCCGCACTTAAGTGCACAGTAATCTGTACAGACATATGCACTTCAGCTATGAGACTATCATAGATTTATTAATTTGTCATAATATCTGTAATATTGACAATTAATATTTGAGGAGAAAAAAATGGCAGTCCATTCATGGCAATGCATTCCTCTGCCCTTCGGTGTAAGGATTCACTCACTCTTTGAAATTTGTTTTAATACATTGATAAGAAAGTCCTGATAACGATTCCCAGTTAATCTCTGTGGTACCATGTATGGCCCTTAATCTGTCACCAAGAACGCCTGCCCATACGTTGATTGAGAATCGGTGCTGATGTCTTGTTTCTTCAACTGCAAGGGGATTTTCATCAGCCCACACATGCTGATTACGAAAATTCACAACACCATCTCTGCTGAACCCCGCTCATATCCGCAACCAGACTTTTGTTTTCAGTATTCCTTGCTACGTATCATTACTCCAGGGGTGTCAACTAGGGTATGATTATCTGATAGTCTGCTGTATTGTATGGCAGAGAAATGCATTGCCGTGAATTGACGTCACATTGAGCACCTCCTATGAACAAGTGTTCAGATCTCAGAAAGTATATGTTGTAGGACCCATGTTTATTAGACATTATTTTCTTGTTTTCATGCATACTATAACTTCCTAAAATATTGGATACTTTTTATTGACAAACTTAAAATTGTTTAACGACACGTTAAAAGTATTAAAATTTTTTAAAAATGTTATGTACCTTAGACAGACGGCCCGTTTCGACGTCGGTTCTGCGTCATCTTCAGTGTCTTACGAACTACTGATGATCCTGTTGATCTTGCATACTGTTATTTGCATTCGTCAGTTGTAGGGGTGGGGGTGTGTTGCTCCTGTGGTGGAGGGTGCTTGTTTGTGTGCTATGTATCATGATGTGGAATAAAGTGTGGGTATTGAACTGTATTTGTGTATTAAGTATATGTTGTGGATGTGTTATTGTATGTTTGTATATTTCGTATTGTTCTAAGATGTTTAACTGTGAACTTTTTGGTGTGATGTGTACAATTTCCATATCTGTTTCTATATTATTGTAATCATGATTATTGTTGGTAATATGTTCTGGGTAATTTGATTTGATGTATGGTTTGGTTATAGCTTTAATGAGGTGTTTATATCTTGTTTGAAAGGATCTTCCTGTCTGTCCTATGTAAGAATGTGGGCAACTATTGTATTTTAGTTTGTAAACCCCAGTTGAATTATATTTATTTGAATGTTTGATGTGATTATTTAGATGTAGTTCTGTGTTGTGTTATTTGTTTTGTATGCTATCTTGTATTTTAGTTTTCTGAATGAAGTTGCAAATTTGAGAGAATTAGTATTGTGATATGGTAATGTTATGTATTTATTTTCATGCAGTGTTTGTGTTGGTTTGTTCTGTTTTTGTTTTGCCTTCTTTATTAGTGTGTCTATCATGTTAGAGTTATATCCATTGTCTTGTGCTATATATTTCATTGTGTTTAATTCTTCAGTGTAGTTGTCATTGTTCATTGGTATGTTAATTAATCTGTGTGTCATTGTACGGAAAACTGCATGTTTATGTTGTATGGGATGGTTTGATGAATTGTGTGTGTTGTAGTTGTGGTAGGTTTCCTGTATATTTTGAATTCGTGTCTATTATTTTTTTGGGTTATGGTGATGTCTAAGTAATTTATAGCTTGGTTATGTTCTGTTTCTATTGTATACTTTAATTTGGGATGTATTTTGTTGAGTTGTTGATGTAGGTTTTCTATTTGTCTTTTGTTTCCATTATATAGGACAGTCTTGCGATGGCGACTAGTACTTTAGAGCGAGAGCTCTTTTCTGCCCGCTGAGCGCGCGCGGAGCTCTTTTACCTGTAAACATTGCTAAAGGATGTACAGATCTTAGAACACAGCGCATCATGACGGAACGGAAGCGCTTAAAGCTTTCAAGGAAGAGTGGAAGATACAATATTTATGCTTCGAACATGGTGATGAAGTCCAGTGTTTGTTGTTTAAAAAAAAATATCATTTGCAAAAAAGCAACATAAAACGGCATTATGAGACGCAACATGAGAAAAAATATAGACATTATTCAGGAGAAGAGAGAAATAAATTGCTTTCGGAATTGATATCGAAGGTAAATTAATTTACATTTGGGTCAGTAGACTATCTAGATTCCTTTTATTTCTTTATTTTAAATATTGTTGATGTTTTATTAGTTGCTTGTTTCTGGATATTTACTTTTATTAGACTACGTGTTTCTTTAATCTAGAAATAATATTTTATCTTTGATTGCACTTTAACTTATACTATTACTAAGCTCAAAAAGCTAATTCACTTTTATTCCAATAACTATTTTCAGGATTTTGAGCAAATATGAACTAAATATTTTGAAAACTTTGATGCAAGAAGCTTTTTTAATAACGTCAATATAAAAATATACTTAAAAATATAATTTCAAAACTATTAAACCTAATTGCACCAAATTTTGTACAGATGATATTATTATAGATCTGTTTATATAGTTTAAATTTCACAAATTTTGGCCGAAAATTGTGGAAGTTTTAAAAATAATACATATCCCCTTAAATGATTGACCCCAAAAATTACGATGGCTCTCAATATGTTAATTTAATCAATTTGTTTTTTCGTATTACGTGCATCTCACAAATCACTCTAAGAAAACTCATTACATAATCACGACTGGAGAGTAAGGACTACATTTTCACAATCACACAATCAATATACTCTATTTCAATCAATATTGCCATTATTATTTTTTCAACAAATACTCAAAAGTACTTAGAGATCACACACGTCGAGCATGTAGAATCTATTAGTTTCTCCTAACCAATGAAGTGAAGTATTTACATAATAAATAATTGCTTTTAACAATAAAATGGTTCACATACAATTAACTTTTCCTATTTCTCTTTTTGTTCCTAAAAAAACCCCTTCCTTTTGCGATTTGTTTATATATGTACATGTATATTAAATAATTGAATAATTAGCCCTATTACATAGCCAGAAATTTAGTAACCCAAGTTATTGTAATAATTGCTGCTTTTATTCAGGGATATACTGTACATCCCTGACGTCTACGTTACGACGCTATGTAGCGGATGCGCTATGCGCTCGTGATCAAGATCGAGCTCTTTTACTATGATTGGGAGCTAATATCGTCTCATTCCTGATGTAGGACTATTATGTCTTCTACATATCGATGCCAGTACAATTTCTTAACACTGTGTATAAAACAATTTTTAGCAAAAACGATCAAAATTGTATTAAACTTTTTTGTTTGGAATATCTCAAAGAAAAACCCTTTGAAATTAATCACACTACTTACGGTTCACTCTGGATACTCAAAAATCGAAGTTTGATCGATGACAGCTAAACTTAATACTGTCATTCTATTTTACGAGCACTAGATTTCTTAAAATCTGATAGAGTAGGGGAAGGTGTTGTACCTTGGGTAAGTTGTACCTTGGGTCATTCATCATTTCTCTGCCGTCTGTGTTTTGAAAAATGAAGTATTGCAATGAAGTTACATATTTGTACACAAGAGTCCTCTCACAAAGCTTGGTGATCTTCAGATACAGTGGTTTGCTTTCTTTGTGAAGAAATTTGTTTTTGATCTCAGAAAGTATTTTGTTTGTAGTGTGTTCTTTATTTTTTTTTAATTCAAGACATTTCCAATAGTAAGGTATGATCTTTGCTTCTTTCTTGTTCGAATGGTATATTAGGTTATTGTTAGAATATAACCTAACTTTTGAAACATGATGTTCAGTTCACAATGAGCAGTAGTTGTACAGGGACATCACTTTATTTTTACCAACATTTTTAACATTAACCTGGCTATACTCGGAAACACTGTTGCCCCCTTCCATTACAGGAGTTTGATGTTGCTAGTGCAATATGTAAACAAATCATTTTACTAGCTATAGGAGGAGAGAAAAGTACTGTATCCATTTATGTTGTAGGGAAATACGATATTACGATTTTCAATTTGATCATCACTTTTATGCAATTTATCAAAATACAGTGGAGTAGTAATATTTTTTTTTTTCAAAAACTCAACTTTTCAGGCGGCTATGTTCGTTATGTAATGTCTACTTTATTTAGCATATTAATTATTGGTGTTAACATACAATATAGAGAGTGCATTTAAATTGAGGGCTCATAAGTAAAGGGCTGTAAGTGCACTTAAGTTACTTTTGAGAAAATGGGGTTTAAATATTTAAGCTTTCGTAAAATCGGTGAAATTTTTATTTAAATTTTAATGTATGATGAGATTTAAATATCCCTTTGCTACTAAAATTTTAGATACTTTAGCTTACACTGGATGCACTTAACTCATGTTATTACAAATGTCACTAGCATTCCTTTGCTTCTTCTTCTTCTTCTTATTTGGTATTACAGCCCAGGTGGGCCTTAACCTCCTCTATGGCTCTCTTCCATCCTTCTCTATCCATCGCCAACTCCCTCCAATTCCTTATTCCTAATCTATTCACATCCACTCGTACACAGTTCCACCATCTTGTTCTCGGTCTTCCTCTTAATCTGGTTCCATCTGGGTTGTTATTGAAGACAATCTTCACTTTCCTTGTTGTTTCCATCCTTGTGACGTGTCCCAACCATCTCAGTCTTTGACATCTTATGTGCGCCTCCAAATCCGATTCCTTGTACAGTTCGTATATCTCATTATTATATCTGGCTCTCCATCCATCCACTGTTTCAATTGCTCCGAATATCCTTCTTAAGATTTTCCTCTCAAATACTGCTAGTTGTTTGCATGTATTTTTATTCAGAACCCATGTTTCTGTACCATATGTTATAATGGGTCTTATTAGGGTTTTGTAAATCTTGATTTTGATTTCTCTAGATATTATTTTATTTTTAACAATTGGTAAAAGTGAATAATATGCCCTGTTAGCCAGATTTATTCTTCTTTGTACCTCATTCCTTAGGTCATTATTTGCTGTCAATATTGATCCGAGATATGTAAATTCTTTTACTTTTTCAAACTTATATGTTCCCATTTTAACTTCCTTCACTTGATCATTTTGTCTTTTGGTGACTGACATAAATTTAGATTTCTTTGTATTTATTTTAAATCCCAGCTTCTGAGTTTCCTTATCCAATGCTATCAAGGCTTCTTCAACATCTTGTATCCTTCTTCCAGTGATGATGACATCATCCGCATAGCCTAAAATCTGTTGTGTCTTATTAAAAATAGTTCCATTAATTTGGACTTCTGATTTTATTATTGCAATGTGTAGGGCTATATTAAACAAGAGAGGTGCCAGCCCATCTCCTTGCCTGGTTCCTTTCTCCAATTTAAAATTTTCAGTTGTGATCTTTCCTAATTTCACTGTTGCCTTTGGTTCAGATGACACAATTCTGCATACATTTATCAGTTTCCTTGGAAAACCGAGTTGATGCATGTGTCTCCATATTGTCCTGAGTATTAGATTATCATATGCAGATTCAAAATCTAAAAAGAGGCAGTGTAAATCGATGTTCTGTTCCCAGCATTTTTCTGTCTCTTGTCTCATTATGAATAGCTGGTCCACCGTCGATTTTCCCGGTCTGAATCCGCACTGATAGTCCCCTACTATTCCTTCCATATATGGTAACATTTTTTTATATAGGATGTTAGTCAAAATTTTATAAACTGTACACAGTAAAGTTATTGCCCTATAGTTCTCACATATCATATTATCACCCTTTTTATGTATTGGAACTATCATCCCTGTTCTCCACTCCTCAGGAATAGTCTCGGTTACCCATATCCTTTGTATCAAATATCACTAGCATTCCTTTGCTTCTAACCACCTCAATTCAAAATAAGCTAATCTGAATTTTTAAACAGATTGCTGAAAATGGTTGCCGTTCATTACAATGCAGGCTTCAATTCTTTATGCATATTATTAAAAATATTTTGAAGCATATTCTCTGAAATTGAATTTATCGTTTCTTGAATATAATTTTTTAGTACGATATTATTAATATAGGTTCTTTCTTCTATAGAAAACGCAACCATATTTCTGAAACACACTATACACTGCAGTGTTTACTTCACTGCTTGAAGACTTCGAATGCAACAGCGGCCGTAAGTTTGTGTGTTTGACGGGAGCAAGGACATTCGTGAAGGGGTGAGAGTGAAGTACATTCAGAAATGCAGGTACAATAAAAATGCAAGTAAAAATAAAATGATGTCCCTGTACCTCGGTCCACTTGAAGCGTTGTACCTTGGGTCGACCCAAGGTACAACATTGAACTGATGATGAGCAGAAGTGTACAAATCATTATAAATTATTAGTTAATTTAATATAGTTTATTGCTCAATATGTTGGAAATATTATATCGTCATACTTTTATTTTTATAGAACCATGCCAAGAAGCAAGAATGGAAAAAAGCGGGAAAAAGTAGATGTAGAAGCACTTCGCATGGCTATAAAGGATGTGTTAACAAATGGAACTAAAGTGCGAACTGCTGCCAAAAATTTTGATATTTCGAAAACCACGTTGTCTAGGCACTCAAAAAATATGCAGGATTCTAATGAAAATGAGTTTGTGCACAGAGCTACCAATGATGTGAACAAAGTGTTTACTTTGCCACAAGAGATTGAATTAGTAGAGTATTTGGATCAGGCAGCAAGGCTACATTACGGTCTAAATAGAAATGAAGTTCTGAAACTTGCATATCAGATGGATATGAAAATAATTTGGCTATTCCAGAGAACTGGAAAATCGAGAAAAAAGCTGGCGACATGTGGCTTAGTCATGAAGCTACCACCTCCCTACCAACAAGGTTAATCTAAGAGACAAACTTCCCAACTACAATTCGCATTTGATTTCAGTAGTAATGATGTTAAGTAGATCGATTTTGTGTTTGTTATCTGCTTAAAATGCATTATTGCATGAACTTGTTGCAAAGGAATTGTATCTTTAATTTATTTCCTATTATATTCCAGAAGTTTCGTGATTTTTAGATAATATGTACACTTTGCATTCATATTTATGTTTATCCACAATTTGTATTCTTGAATAATTTCGAGGGAAAAATTGTTCCGGGGCCGGGTATCGAACCCGGGACCTTTGGTTAAACGTACCAACGCTCTCCCACTGAGCTACCCGGGAACTCTACCCGACACCGATCCAATTTTTCCCTCTATATCCACAGACCTCAAAGTGGGCTGACAACCGTCAAGCAACCAACATTTGAGTGCACACTAACTCTGTGTGACTTTAAATTGTGGTTTTCTGTTACGTACAGTGACGTGTATTATGCAAATTAAGCTTTCAGGAATAACTCCCTGTAAAGTTAATTTGAATAATTTCGAGGGAAAAATTGTTCCGGGCCCGGTATCGAACCCGGGACCTTTGGTTAAACGTACCAACGCTCTCCTACTGAGCTACCCGGGAACTCTACCCGACACCGATCCAATTTTTCCCTCTATATCCACAGACCTCAAAGTGGGCTGACAACCGTCAAGCAACCAGCATTTGAGTGCACACTAACTCTGTGTGACTTTAAATTGTGGTTTTCTGTTATGTACAGTGACGTGTATTATGCAAATTAAGCTTTCAGGAATAACTCCCTGTAAAGTTAATTTGAATAATTTCGGGTTCGATACCCGGCCCCGGAACAATTTTTCCCTCGAAATTATTCAAATCAACTTTACAGGGAGTTATACCTGAAATCTTGATTTGCATAATACACGTCACTGTTCGTTAACAGAAAACCACAATTTAAGTCACACAGAGTTAGTGTGCACTCGAAGTTGGTTGCTTGACGGTTGTCAGCCCACTTTGAGGTCTGTGGATATAGAGGGAAAAATTGGATCGGTGTCGGTTAGAGTTCCCGAGTAGCTCAGTGGTAGAGCGTTGGTACGTTAAACCAAAGGTCCCGGGTTCGATACCCGGCTCCGGAACAATTTTTCCCTCGAAATTATTCAAATCAACTTTACAGGGAGTTTTACCTGAAATCTTGATTTGCATAATACACGTCACTGTTCGTTAACAGAAAACCACAATTTAAGTCACACAGAGTTAGTGTGCACTCGAAGTTGGTTGCTTGACGGTTGTCAGCCCACTTTGAGGTCTGTGGATATAGAGGGAAAAATTGGATCGGTGTCGGTTAGAGTTCCCGAGTAACTCAGTGGTAGAGCGTTGGTACGTTAAACCAAAGGTCCCGGGTTCGATACCCGGCTCCGGAACAATTTTTCCCTCGAAATTATTCAAATTAACTTTACAGGAAGTTATTCCTGAAAGCTTAATTCGTAATTTGTATTCTTGTTCCTTTTCTTGTAGGCTAAATTGATAATGTGACCCAAGGTACAACCTTATGTTGTACCTTGGTCCATTATACTTGTATACATTTAATTGAATGTAAAAATTATCAGAGTAATTAAATTCGTAAATAAAGATTACCAATGATATCTCAGAGTAGCTTCATCTTATTTTATAATTTGGACAACCTAATAATCATAATATGGTAAAAATAGAAATTAAATGTAAAAATGACCCAAGGTACAACACCTTCCCCTATAACAATCATAGGGTTATGACAGAAAATCCGAAATATTCGGACAAAGCCTGGTCTACCACTGCCTGAATCCAGAACAAATCCCAGAGGACCTGTTCGGGCTCGAACCTCGGCTCTCCTGACAGCGGCCGTCAGCTGACTGCTGCACGGGCGAGGCGCTATACTAATATCGCTTCGCATTGATTGACAAGCGCCGTGACCCCGCATAATGAGGCTCATATATTCAGGAGCAGGGCCCGCCGTGCGCCTAGGATTTGTTTTGTAGCAGTGTAATGCCGACTAACACACAAATTACTGGTGTTAAATCTCTTTCAGGAATCAGTCCTCGGCCCTGGAATCTTCCAGATTAATTGGCAAACCGCTTTCGAATAACGCGGTTATATAAATATCATTCTAGAGAGTTTTGCGATTTGGAATTGAGTTCTGTCCATCGGAATAGTAATAAGGAAGTGTCTGTGTCACAAATTGTAGCGAGCGGCAGAAACCACAAAAATACGGCTTCACAGGGTGGGTTGGAGTAATTTGGGTATAAAATACAATATTCTTTAAGTTTAGAGGCATGTTACCATGACTATTACACGTTTACTACGTTACACTACTTTTGACCAATAAAACGGTACGGAACGACGTGTTTCAACCATCATCATTAATAAAAAGGTTTATATCATTTATCTTGTTTATATTATTTAGGTTATGTTACAACTTCTGCTGTATGAGATTATGCATAGTCACGTATCAGAGATTGTTTAATATATATTGATAATTGAAGTGGAATGTAACTGTTTTAATAAAAATGAAACTGAATCAACAAAGCCTTCTTGACTAGCAAGCGTCCATAGAGTTCAATGAAGATTGGCATAACTGGTAACAAGAGAACAGCAGATCATGACACACTACTGCCATCTAGCGGAATATTTGTAATGATGAGATGGCACAATAATACAATTATTTATTTATTTATTTATTTATGCATTTATTTATGTATTTATTTATTTATGTATCTATTTATGTATTTATTTATCTATGTATTTATTTATTTATCTGTTTATTTATTTATCTATTTATTTATGTATCTATTTACTTATTTACTTACTTACGTACTTATTTATTTATTTATTTATTTATTTATTTATTTACTTATTTATTTATTTAGTTACGTATTTATTTATCTATTTATTTATTTGTGTATTTATTTATATATGTATCTATTTATTTATCTATTTATATATTTATCTATTTATGTATTTTTTATTTATTTAGTTACTTACGTACTTATTTATTTATTTACTTACGTATTTATTTATTTATTTAATTATTTATTTACTTATTTAGTTACTTACGTATTTATTTATTTATTTATTTATTCACTTATTTAGTTATTTACGTAATTATTTATTTATTTATTTATCTATCTATTTATTTATTTACTTATTTAGTCACGTACTTATTTATTTATTTACTTACTTATTTATTTACTTACTTATTTATTTATTTATTTACTTATTTACTTATTTATTTATTTATTTATTTACTTAGTTATTTATTTATTTATTTATTTATTTACTTATTTATTTATTTATTTACTTATTTATTTATTTATTTATTTATTTATTTATTTATTTACTTATTTATTTACTTATTTACTTATTTATTTATTTATTTACTTATTTACTTATTTATTTATTTATTTATTTATTTACTTAGTTATTTATTTATTTATTTATTTATTTATTTACTTATTTATTTATTTACTTATTTATTTATTTACTTATTTATTTATTTATTTATTTATTTATTTATTTACTTATTTATTTACTTATTGACTTATTTATTCATTTATTTATTATTTATTTATTTATTTATTTATTTATTTATTTACTTACTTATTTAGTTATTTAGTTATTTATTTATTTATTTATTTATTTATTTATTTATTTATTTATTTATTTACATACTTATTTATTTATTTATTTATTTATTTATTTATTTATTTATTTATTTATTTATTTATTTATTTATTTATTTATTTATTTATTTATTTATTTTCCTTTAAATGTTTAGAAATTTGATCCGAACAAATGTAACATTTTAAAATTCCTTTGCAGAACGAAAAGTTACATTTCTTCAGATAAAATTTCTGCACAGTATAAGAACAAAACTAAAATTCTTTCTCTCATTTATTATCATAATACATTGCTCTCTTAAACTGGCGGAACATATTGCGAATTAAGTCAATAGGTTTCCCAAAACATGCTATGAAATTTTTCACATAAAGCAATTTTTATCTCGAAAAGGAAACAAAAATGATTAAAATTGTATTAAACTCTTTTGTTTTAAATATCTCAAACGATAACCCCCTGAAATTAATGACATTGCTTCCGGTTTACCCTGTATATAGCCCTTGGGATCGTAGAACACCTACATTTCAGTAAAAGTCTAGAAATGAGTATCTTGTTTCACCGTTGTATTGGATTTATATGTTGTAGAATAGTTAAAGTCTTCGTCAGTGTCGCTAGCTGTTACTTCGGTTAGCAGTGCAGGCGCTTCTGAGCGAGGAAAGATCCGGCGCGTCCATCCACTCGACGCTTCTCACACCGACAAAAACAAATCGTGGAGCGGGCATGAAACTGTCGTGGATAAATGGGAGGGATGTTGCAGCGTCGACTAGGCAGGCTTCCAGAACGGTGCAAAACACACCCGACACAGCGTTTTAAATAATAATAATAATAATAATAATAATAATAATAATAATAATAATAATTTAAATAATAATATATTTATTATTTATTTCCTAGCCGTACCCGTGCGCTCCGCTGCACCTGTTATAAATAAATATAAAGTAATTACATAATTAAAATAGGACGTTTGATCCAGGGAACATTCGTGTTTGATAGAAGGATAAATCGTTTAATATGTTACTTAATTTAAATTGTATTTAAATAATTAAAATGCGGTCATTTTCGTCCAGAGAGCAATCATTTGGTGCAATGACAATTCCTTTAACATGTTTCTTATTGTTATTACATGCAACTATAGTTTAATGAAGATTGACATATCATTATTTTTAATATTTATACTTTATATTATTTGCTATATGTTTCAGAAGTTACTGTATTAACATTGTGGAATTGTGTCCATCTAGAGAAACTACACTTTCCAATGGTGAAATAATAATTAAACAATTAATTAGCTTCTGATATTACTTCATACAAACACAAAAACATTCTCTTAGCCTATGTTCAATAGCTTTCGATTGTTGTTGTCCAAGGTCCCTTATAGACGAAGTCATTTGTTTTTATTTCAGTACAGGGCCTTAGATGGCGTTATTGTAATTTTAAAACTCATTTATCTCATTAAATATCAATCCTATCAAAATTTTGTATAGAATAACACTTATCGGAAATTATGTTTAAAGAATGTTTGTTATGTAATATTTTTCATGAAAATCAATAATAAGCGAGATATTTCGATTCATTTAATTCAGGCCCCCTTATAACCTCCCCTTTTAAATAAAGTATTTTGAATGCCATATAGCCTAAAATCTAAGTTACAACGAACTTAATTTATATTCCAATTTTCATATAAATCGGTTCATCCATTATCGCGTGAAAAGGTAACAAACATCCAGACAGACAGACAGACATACAAACAAAAATTTCAAAAAAGCGATTTTCGATTTCAGGATGGTTAATTATACATGTTAAAACCAATTATTTTTGGAAAATCGAAAATTACCAGAAAAAGTTTGGCTACAGATTTGTTATTAGCAGGGAACGGATTTATATGGACTAAAAATATATGAAATATGTAAATATATATGTAGTTATTTTTACCAAAATATGGAATTAAATATGGATTTTTACCAAAATATGGAATTAAATATGGACTTAAAATTATAAAAAAATGACTATGTACGTTAAATATTGGTACATTTTAATCAAACTAAACAAAAAATATAATGGACGTACCTTATCTTCCAATGTAGTTTCAACAAAACACAATTTTTATTGTCTGTTACCATAACAATAGGTTACAAACATTTCTTTCAAGTGCTGAAAAGTGAATCTTCTTCTATTGTCTCTGAGGATAGATTTATACTGACTAAAAGAGCGTTCGACGTCACAAGAAGTAACTGGTACATAATTCAATTTCACAATGTCTGCTGGGGATAAGTCCAAGTTAATCTTCACTGTTGATTCACCACTCATCACAGCAACAACCTTTTGTAGTTCTTCATATCCAGGGTTTTTTGAAAGTACAGTGTCCACCTTAGCTCTTACTGCATCTGCAACTTTACCTCTACCACGATTCAGTTGTTCCACAGTACTATTTATAATTTCAAAACTTTCAGATAGTGAAAGGTGCCTATTTTGGAGACTTTTGAGCGTTTTTATGATGCATGAAAATGTATGCTGAATGTGAGCTAAGTCATTCTTCACACTTATGTCACAGGTAACTGTTTTCGCAGTATCAATTGAGACTGCATCTTCAGAGTCCAATGCAAGGAGAACATTGTTAATAGAGTCTATATGTTCGGCATAATATTCAACTGCTTCTAGCCATGTACCCCATCTAGTTAAAATTGGCTTTGGTGGCAATGGAATTTCAGGGTACATTTCTTTCAACACGTTAACTCTACTGGGAGCTTTGAGAAATACTTTTTTCACTGATGAAATCAACAAATCTACTTTAGGGAAATTGTCTCTGACCACTTCTGCCACACGATGAAATGCATGCGCCACACAAGTAAAATGAGTCAATTTAGGATATACAACAGATAATGCTTGTCCAGCTTTGACCATATAAGGGGCAGCATCGCTAATAAAGAATAACACATTATCGTACATAATACCCTTTGGCCACAGGATACCCATAGCTTCGTTGAACAGTTTAACTATAGTTTTGTTATTGCACTTTTCTAGAACATCACAATGTAAAAGAATTCGTTCAGAATATTGTTCACTTAACAAACCGATAACTACATTACCAACAAGTCTACCTTCTTTGTCGGGAGTCTCATCAATGGAAACCCAAATTGAACTATCTTTAATTTCATCTCTTATCTTCTGTATTGTCTCATCGTAGATGGATGGAGCATACGTCTTCCTAAGTGTTGACTCATCCGGGATTGTATGTTGAGTATATTTTTCAAGGAATTCCCTGAAGACCTTATTCTTTAGTTTGTAGAGAGGAATATCAGCAGAGATGAGAGAACGGCACAGGTCGATGTTAAACTCAGATCTTACATTCGATGTTGTTGGTTGTGTTAAAAACAATTGTCTCTGCTTGGAATTTAGTTGTTTGTTGGCCTGATGTTTACTAGTTGTAATGTGTTGTTGCACCAGGAACTTTTGTGTAGATGATACTGCACACTGACACAAATTACAAAATAATATTTTATTGTCAGTTGATAAACCATCTTCTTTAAATTCTGAAATGTAACTTGTTAGTTTTGATTTTAAATTGACTGAATGACGTACTTTTGGCATATTTACCGTCTTTATAGTATGATTTACAAAACTGAACCTATGTGTACTCTGACTGGCATTTAACTGTTGAGCTGCACAACTGAAGTCTGTTAAAAATTTTAAATTAAATTAATACAGTTTTGTAACTTACTTTCCCATTGTTGATAGGACTGCTAATTTTCAAATAACTCTGATGTTAAAGGGATTACTGAACATGTGTTTAAATCTCTATTGTTGAAATGTATTTTTAAAAGTTAATGGAATTTTGTTTTGTTTTATTGTTAAACCTAATATAATATGGACTGTTTTATATGAAATATGGAAAATATATGGAAATTAACGAAAATATGTACTAAACTCTAAAATATGGAAAAATATGGAAAATAAAAGTAGGATTTTTCAACCCTACACATTGTGAAACATAAAGATAATGCAAAATATAAATTATATTAGCTTTATAAGTAAATATGTATTTACATATAAATCCTTTCCCTGGTTATTAGTATAGATTATTAATATTTGTGTGCTGAACAACAGCCAGAGGCCAATTATAGTTCAGTACACAAAACAGAGGATACAAAAGTGCAAAAACAAATAAATAATATCTTAAATAAACAAAACATACATAAATAAAATTGAGAAACAAGAACAGTAAATACTAATAATCAAAACGAAACTATACCTTAAAAGGATCTAAATTGTGCCCATGCAAATTGGCATATTTTATGCATCTACAGACTGGAGAAAGTGATTTTGAATTTCTGTTATAAATTTTTTTTTTTTTTGAAATCTTAAACCTTTTGCAGGAATACGAAGGCTGATATTGTTTATGATAGACTCCTAATCAATATCACCCTTGATCACTTTGCAAAAAAAAATGATAATCAAGATTTTGACGTCTAGAATAAAGGCTACAACAGTTAAAGTATTTACAGGTAATCTCATAGTTAAAGTCAGAGGAATTGGGTATAAATCGAAAAGCACATAAGGAAATAAATTTTCTTTGAATATTTTCCAATTTAACCGAATCTGTTGAAGTAATGGAATTCCAGGCTACAGATGCATATTCAAATTTAGATCTTACCAAAGTAAAGTATAGAATTAATAGAGACTCTGGAGTAGAAAAAGAATAAGTTATACACCTTATTAAGCCAAGCATTCTTATTGAATGATTATAAGTAAATTGAATATGATCGTCAAAATATAATTTAGAATCGAGTAATACACCAAGATCTTTAATAAAATTTTTTCGAATAATACATACGTTATTTAGAGCATAGTTAAATTTTATGGAAGCAGGTTTTCGTGAGTACGAAATTACAAAAGTTTTTGTTTCATTAATTTTCATTCCATTATCGTCAGACCAAAGTTCAATAGAGTTAATATCATTTTGAAGAGTTTGGCAATCGTCAGAACTATTTATTGAACGAAAGATTTTGAGATTGCCAGCAAATAACAGGTAGTTTGAACTTATTCTTTTACATATGTCATCTATAAATAATAAAAATAATAGAGGGCCCAATGTAGATCCTTTGAAAACTCCATATAAACAATTAAATGGGTCCGAGAGAGAATCACCTAGACGAACACAACATTGTCTATTAGTTAAATAGTTTTCAAACCAGCTCACGTAGTTAGAAGAGAGACCAAAGTTTTTTTTAATTTATTTATCAAAATATTGTGAGGTACAACATCAAAGGCTTTGCTGAAGTCAATATAAGTTGAGTCAATTTGGCCTTGAGTTTAAACAACAGGCGTAACAAGATTAAGGTAGGATACTAAGTTTGTAGTTGTTGATTTACCTTTAGTAAAACCATGTTGGGCTGAATTAATTTTATTCATAACATAAAATGAAACATGTTTGTGGATTATTTTTTCAAAAGTTTTTGAGATAATAATAATAATAATAATAATAATAATAATAATACGTACAATTAACAATAATTTAGAAAATTGAGTGAAGAACTCTTTTTAGAAAACGGGGAAGATAGCAGGAAGAAGAATAATAAAGTACGTAAAATTTGTTGATGATTTTTAATTGGTTATTTTACGACGCTTTATCAACTGCTATGTTCATCTAGCGTCAGAATGAAATGAATGTGATAATGCAAGCGAAATGGGTCCAGGGTCCAGCGCCGAAAGTTACCGAGCATTTGTTCTTAATGGGTTGAGGAAAAAAACCCGGTAAAAACCTCAACCAGGTAACATTTTCCTACCAGGATTTGAATCTGAGCCCAACTCATTGCACGGTCAGGCATGCTAACAGTTATCCACAGCGCTGGACTTGATGATGATATGGCGTTGTTAGAAGTAGAGAAGATGACACTAAGAGATATGCTACTGGAGCTAAGTGACAGCTGTGAGCAGTATGGAATGAAGATAAATGCAAACAAGACGAAGACCATGGTTATCGGAAGAAAAATAAAGAAGGTAAACGTACGAATTCTAAATAAGCAGTAGAACAAGTGTATTATAAGTAGTAACATAAGTTGCTGCCAGAAAGCAAAAGGAGGATAGCAATGGCAAAGGAAGCGTCCAATAGAAAAAGGAGCATCTTCTGCGGACCTCTGGAAAAAGAAGTGAAGTGTTTTGTTTGGAATGTGACATTGTATGGTACAGGAATATGGACATTACGACGAATTGAAGAGAAACTACTGGAAGCATCTGAAATGTGAATATGAGGAAGAATGGAGTATGTGAAATGGACAGACAGAATAAGAAATGAAGCTGTGCTAGAAAGAGTGAGTGAAGAAAGAAATGCTGAAATTATCACGAAGAGGAAAATAAACTGCCTGGGTCACTGGCTAAGAAGAAACTGCTTATTGAAGGATGCACTGGAAGGAATGGTGAACGGAAGAAAAGTTCTAGGCCAGGCCTGCACAAGGTTTGCGCTCTCCGAGCCGGCTCACAGCTCATGAGCGGAATGCAGATATTAGCTGCGCTCTGTATAAGGGTGGACTGGAAGAAGGGGTGGATCTCGTACAAAATATACACAAAAGGAAGTAGGCCTACTATTACGAGTGCTTATGAAATGAATTCCCGTTCAGTGTTTGCAAAACTACCTTGGACTATTATTGATTAATAAAGAAATATTTATTTTACAGAAGTAATAGAAATTCTATAGGTACTTAAATGTACAATATCATTTTGTTATATGTTTATTTATAAGTACATGAAAACTAGGTTTTATGCTGTTGGCAGTTGAAAGGAACAGTAGCCTACTGATCTTAATAAAACATCAGTTACAGATGTTCGATGTCTGCCTTTATTAGAGTTGATAACAGAAAACAGTTGCTCACAAATATAAATGTTGAGCCAAACATAGCAATCATTTTCACAGCCAGCCTGTGTAGTCGTGGATATTATTGCTAATGTTTAGTCTTCTAAAACTCAACCAGGCTAGTAGTATTATTCAAACGATCTTAGTCCTTAGATCACATTGAAGATCAATAAGTTCGAGCTGTAAATCGTTTAATGTTATGTTCCGTCTTTTAGATTCCTCCATACTGTACTGTAGCAGTAGGTAAGCAACGTGAAACAGTTACTGAGAATAGGCCTACATACACACTGCACTCCACTAGATAACTGAGTGGACGTTTCCCTCTCCTCTACCTATAGCAAGTCTATGTCATTCTGACGTATCTTCCTCTCCATTTCGGCGAGCGGTAAACACAGCTCTCCCGCTCCGAAGGAGCTCGTGCGCTGTTTGTGCAGGCCTGTTCTAGGCAATAGAAAATGTCAGATGATGGGGAACATTAAGATATAAGTTATTTAAGTTTTCGTTCTGGAAATTTTATAATGTTACATTTGTTCGGATCAAATTTGTGCACATTTAAAAGACAAAGCTAAAATTCTTTCAATCATTTACTATCATAATACACTGCTCTCTTAAATTGACTGAGCAAATTGGGAATTCAATCAATGGCTTTCCCGAAACATGCTTGAAATGTTTTATATACTGTAAAAAACAATCGTCGAAAAGAAAGCAAAAACGAGTAAAAGTGTATTAAACTTCTTTGTTTGAAATATCTCACAGAATAATCCCCTGAAATTAATGATATTTCGGAATATGTATGATAAGAACTTTCTTGTGTTAAATTTTAACGTACCTTGTTAACATGTTTCGACCTATTTTCGGTCATCTTCGGAACTGGTCGTTGTTTCCTGTGTGGGTGCGTTCGTAGTGTAGAGTCAAAGAGTGTATGTGTTTTGAAATTGAGTTGTGTGTTGAGAATATCGTTGGGGTGTGTTTTCGTGTGTCTGTATATTTCATATTGTTCTAGTATGTTGAGTTTCTGGCTTTTTGGTTGGATGTGCAGTATTTCCATGTCTGTGTTGATGTCTTTGTAGGTGTAGTTGGCATTTGTGATGTGTTCTGCATATGTGGAGGTGTTTTGTAATTTTGTTATGGCTGTGATGTGTTCTTTGTAACGTGTTTGAAATGATCTGCCTGTCTGTGCTATGTAGACGTTGTTGCAGGTGTTACATTTGAGTTTGTATACGCCTGTGTGGTTGTATTTATTTGTATGTGTTGTTTGTGTGTTGAGATGTTTTTGTAGAGTGATATTTGTTCTGTATGCGATGTTGCAGTTTAATTTCTTGAATGAGGTTGCAATTTTATGTGTGTTTTTGTTTTAGTATGTTAGTGTGATGTATTTTTTGTGTTCTTGTGTTTGTGTTGTATTCTTCTGTTTTTTGTGGTTTTGTTTTGTGTTACGTATTATGTTGTCTATTATGTTAGGGTTGTATCCGTTTTCTTGTGCTACGTATTTGATTGTGTTTAGTTCTTCGTTGTAATCTTGTATTACTTTCTGTTCACTCTGTATAATATGCTCTTTAGTCGATCACAAAACGCAGGTAGATTCAGCCTTCGAAAACTTTGTCGGGGCTTCTATGTACTTGATCAACAATAGAAAAAATCCAAGATACACTTCATCTGCATTGCTTACTGCTTCATTTTATAACGACGAAAAATTACAATTTGATCACTTGAGAAAATGTCTAGTATGATTTGAAAGGTGTTTCCTAAAACACAAGCAACAAAGTACAACGAACACATTATTGCAAATGAAGTGGAATGCAAGTCTATCTCTTTTCTGCCCCCACTGCGTGTCTGTTAAAACCTTTACAATAATTACAACATTACCAAGTCTTAGAAGGGATCTGGGAATGGAACGAAGCATTAACGTTAAGACTGTCTTAAGACCTCCCTCCAGGCTCTTAATAAGACACTTTGATTAAACCTCCCAGAAGACAGTGATTTCCTTTGTATATGTTCAACGTCGTCCGGAGGGACTGCTAGGAATTTGCGGGAAAGCCTACGGATGTTAAAAGGCCTATCTGCATTGGTTATTGCAAGCCGTTCACAAGTCTATACTTACGGTTATGTTGCCAACAGTAACGTATTTCGTTCCTATGGAAACAGAGTTGGCATTTTATAAGTAGACTAGTGTGATATGATAACAAATTTTACATATTATTTTAACTATGTAGACATTTTCGCTTTTTCATTTTATTCCAGCGATTGCTAGAGTATGTTCCACGGAACCTCAGTGGTTCCAGGAGCAAAACCTAGAGGTTCCGCGAGTCCTAAATGGTTTTTAAATTGTATTTTTTGCACGATCGTGTTTTTGTTGTATTTACAGCTACTGTTGTTAGGTTTTGAAAATTAGAATTCGCACACAGAAACTTGTTGCTAGGGAAACCATTCTTCATGTCATAAAACTATACTGAAATAGACCCATTACAGTGCACTTATTGTTACTTGGTTACCATTACAGTACAGTTTTACGAAGGCTTTGGAATAATATTGCTCTAAATTTTCAATACAAAATATATTGTATTTGCAATTTTAAAAATATGATCGTGCAAAAAAATGTAAAATACACGTTTGTGAAGTGCATTACAAAATCTCGGAAATTGAAAAACTAGCTCTGCTCGTTTTTCAAACTTTTCCTCGATTTTGTAAAAAGCATTTCCCAACCTTGTATTGTAATATACTATTAGATATTATTCTTTTAACTATGGAGAAAATTTCGGAACTCCAGTGGTTCCAGGAGCAAATCCTTGGGGTTCCGCGAGTACTAAATGGTTTTAAATAATTGTATTTTATACTACTACAAAACGTATAATTTTATTACAAAAATCATGTAAAAATGAAACATCACAATATTATTATTATTATTATTATTATTATTATTATTATTATTATTATTATCATCGTAATTTACGACAAGGATGGCCTTTATCGCCTACCCTATTCAACATCTACTTCAAAGATTTCGTGAAGAACTGTTTTCAGAACATGGGAAGGGTGATAATAAGAGGAAGATGAATAAAATGCACAAGATTTGCCGATAAATATGGCGTTGATAGCAGAAGAAAAGACGATACTAAAGGATATGCTAGTGGAGCTAAATGACAGCTGTGAACAGTATGGGATGAAGATAAATTCAAACAAGACGAAGATCATAGCTGTCGGAAGAAAAATAAAGAAAATAAACGTTCGAATGCTAAGTAAGGCAGTAGAGCAAGTGGACAGCTTCAAATACTTGGGGTGTACTATAAGCAGTCACATGAGCTGCTGCCAGGAAGTCAAAAGGAGGATAGTAATGGCAAAGGAAGCTTTTAATAGAAAAAGGAGCATCTTCTGCGGACCTCTGGAAAAACAGCTAAGGAAGAGACCAGTGAAGTGCTTTGTATGGAGTATGGTATTGTATGGGGCAGAAACATGGACATTACGGCGAAGTGAAGAGAAGCGAATAGAAGCATTTGAAATGTGGATATGGAGAAGGATGGAGTGTGTGAAGTAGACAGACAGAATAAGAAACGAAGCTGTGTTGGAAAGATTGGGTGAAGAAAGAATGATATTGAAACTGATCAGAAAGAGGAAAAGGAATTGGTTGGACCACTGGCTGAGAAGAAACTGCCTACTGAAGGACGCACTGGAAGGAATGGTGAACGGGAGAAGAGTTCGGGGCAGAAGAAGATATCAGATGATAGATGACATTAAGATATATGGATCATATGAGGAAACGAAGAGGAAGGCAGAAAATAGGAAAGATTGGAGAAAGCTGGGTTTCCAGTGAAAGACCTTCCTTGGGCAGAACATTAAATGAAATTATATATATATATATATATATATGTATATAGTGACATCAAAAATTTTTCCTTGCATTTTTATTGTACCTTGATTTTTACTATTACCATGCAGGCTTTGCTTAATTGTAAGTTTTAGTTGCCATGGTAATATTTTACTCTGCATATATATATATATATATATATAAATCTGTAGCCGAAATTGTTCTGGTAATTTTCGATTTTCCAAAAATAATTGGTCCTAACATATATAATTAACCACCCTGAAACCGAAAATCGCTTTTTTGAAATTTTTGTTTGTCTGTCTGTCTGTATATTTGTTACCTTTTCACGCGATAATAGCTGAACGGATTTCGATGAAAATTGGAATATAAATTAAGTTCGTTGTAACTTAGATTTTAGGCTATATTGCATTCAAAATACATTATTTAAAAGGGGAGGGGGTTATAAGGTGGCCTGAATTAAATAAATCGAAATATCTCGCTTATTATTGATTTTTGTGAAAAATGTTACATAACAAACGTTTCTTTAAAAATAATTTTCGATAAGTTTTATTCTATGAAAAAGTTTGATAGGACTGATATTTAATGAGATAAATGAGTTTTAATTTAAAATAACTGCCATCTAAGGCCGTGTAATGAATTAAAAAACAAATGACTTCGTCTATAAGGGGCCTTGGACAGCAATAATCGAAAGCTAGGAAAGATAGCCTACAGACAATGTTTCTGTGTTTGTATGAAGTAATATCGGAAGCTAAATTAACCGATTTGTATAATTAATTATTATTTCACCATTGGAAAGTGTATTTTCTCTAGATGGACATAATGCTATAATGTTATTACAGTAACTTCTGATATAATATTATATAATATAATTTAAGTTATTTGAAAGGTTCACAACCATAGTGGGCCAAGCGCCATTTACTGAATACGTAGAAAACAAGGGTTAAAATTAAGTTATTACCATAATTCAATGAAACCTATAACAAGTAAAATAAAATATACACATTAAATCTAAATGATGTCAATCTTCATTAAACTATGGTTGCATGTAATAAAAATTAAGAAACAGGTCAAAGGAATTGTCATTGCACCAAATGAGTGTCTCTGGACCAAAATGATCGCATTTTAACTATTTGGATGCAATTTAAATTAAGTAACATAATAAACGATTTATCCTTCTATCAAACACGAATGTTCCCTGAATCAAACGTCCTATTTTAATTATGTAATTACTTTATATTTATTTCTAACGGGTGCAGCGGAGTGCACGGGTACAGCTAGTATATTTATGTTGTAGATGGTCGTCTTGCCGTACATTACTCTAAAATGTGTTTCTTCTGCTGCTGCTTCTTCTTCTTCTTCTTCTTCTTCTTCTTCTTTTCAACTCTGACAGATGGACTTGAACGAAAGCTCTTAGAAGGTTGTAATGACCATAGAAAAAGAAGTATAACGCATTTATTATGCCGTGTTATCAGGAAGTGTGAGACCATTTCGCGAATTCTCACATCTCGAGGTTCGGTATTTGAGTGTTAATGGTGGACATTTTGTCTATATCTAACAATGAAAACGTAAAAGGGGACAAAATCTCCCCCAGTTCCTTTTGATTTTGCAAGTCGAGTTTTTATTCCCTTTCCTCCGCTTTAGACTCGACATTTGCATCCGATTAGCATACTAGTTGATCCCTATTGCTCCATGCTCCCTCCCCTCCCCTAACCTCCCCTTCTCGTCTCTTCTGTCTCCGAACTGTTTCAACTTTATTTGCGGTTTCTTGACTTCTCTTTTCCGAATGAACGTCTTTAGTTGCTACTCCTTCCTTTCCCCCCCCCCCACCAAACTTCCGCTTCAGCTATGGAAATGGTAAGTCACTAATCCCCTTTTCTTCTTCTTCTTTACTTTTGTTTCTCTTTTTCTGTATATTTAAGAGTTGGGCTTTTCCTTGACAATTTTTTCCATAGTGAGGTAGACTATAGTTTTTTTTTTTATAAACTTTACCACCACAATCACCACCACCACCACTACCGTAATCAACTACAACAAAGAGAAAACATACAGGGTATTAAAAAAAAGTATCCAATATTTTAGGAGGTGATAGTATGCATCAAAACAAGAAAATAATGTCTAATAAACATGGGTCCTACAACGCATATCTTCTGAGATCTGAACACTTGTTCATAGGAGGTGCTCAATGTGACGTCCATTCACGGCAATGCATTTCTCTGCCCTTCAATACAGCAGACTACCAGATAATCATACCGTAGTTGACACCCCTGGTATGGAATACTGATACGTCGCAAGGAATACTGAAAACAAAAGTCTGGTTGCGGATATGAGCGGGGTTCAGCAGAGATGGTGTTGTGAATTTCCGTAATCAGCATGTGTGGGCTGATGGAAATCCTTATGCAGTTGAAGAAACAAGGCGTCAGCACCGATTCTCAATCAACTTATGGGCAGGCGTTCTTGTTGATAAATTAATAGAGCCATACGTGCTACCACAGAGATTAACTGGGGCTCGTTATCAGGACTTTCTTATTAAAGTATTAAAACAAGTTTCAAAAAGTGCGTGATTCCTTACGACGAAGGACAGAGGAATGCATTGCCATGAATTGACGTCACATTGAGCACCTCCTATGAACAAGTGTTTAGATCTCAGAAACTATGTGCGTAGGGCCCATGTTTATTATACATTATTTTCTTGTTTTGATGCATACTATCACCTCCTAAAATATTGGATACTTTTTTTAACATTCTGTATTAACATCTAAAATCCATTTGATTTATGTTAGCACACGAGGTTTTTAGTCCGGATCTTCTTATTTTATACACTAAGGATGAAATTTAATTATTCCCACCCTATTAATACATATACTTAGTGGATTATAGCGATTTTATAGCTGTCAGGTTCAATTTCTTTATTGCCAACTTTGTTTTTCGAATTTGGAAACTAACAAAATATTAAAACTGGCAGTTAGGTCTACTTTCTAACTGTTATGTTGGCAGCATCATTTACCTTTGAAGATGATGTCAACGTTCATGAAACGATACTTACTGTTGAGTGTTATTTCAAATTTTAACGTATTTAATGATATTTTTAAAGATTTTTTTTTTATTATTTTAGTAGGTTATTTTACGACGCTTTATCAACATCTTAAGTTATTTAGCGTCTGAATGAGATGAAGGTGATAATGCCGGTGAAATGAGTCCGGGGTCCAACACCGAAAGTTACCCAGCATTTGCTCATATTCGGTTGAGGGAAAACCCCGGAAAAAACCTCAACCAGGTAAATTGCCCTGACCGGGAATCGAATCCGGGCCACCTGGTTTCGCGGCTAGACGCGCTAACCGTTACTCCACAGGTGTGGCCTTTTTAAAGAATGCAGTAACAGTTAATAAATAAACAGTATACAATTTAAAGTGGGAAAACAAGGGGAATACAAGGAGAATACAAGGCGAACAATAAGGGACGTTGCATTTTTGTGACAGTGAATTCCCAAGTTATCTCGCCCATACTGTATCTAGTGAGGAAAAATACTAATTTTAAGGAGAATACAAAGAGAACAAATAGGGGTGTTGCATTTTTATGTGACAGTTAATTCCCAAGTTATCTTGCCCATACGTAGTGTGGAGAAAGAAAAAGTTTAAGGGGAATACAAAGAGATCAAGGGGAATAGAAGGATAACAAGGGAAATGCAAGAACAGTAGAGGTTGTTGCATTTTTATGTGACAGTGAATTTCCAAGTTATCTCACCCATACCTAGTAGACGAAGTTTAAGGGGAATACAAAGAGAATAAGGGAAATAGAAGGAGAACAAGGGGAATGCAAGGAGAACAGCAGAGGTTGTTGCATTTTTATGCGACAGTGAATTCCCTAGTTATCTCACCCATACATAGTGAGGTGATTGAAGACGTTTTTATTTATTTTAGTAGGTTATTTTACGACGCTTTTTTCAACATCTTAGGTTATTTAGCGTCTGAATAAGATGAAGGTGATAATGCCGGTGAAATGACTCCGGGGTCCAGCACCGAAAGTTACCCAGCATTTGCTCATATTGGGTTGAGGGAAAACCCCTGAAAAAACCTCAACCAGGTAACTTGCCCCGACCGGGAATCGAACCCGGGGAACCTGGTTTCGCGGCCAGACTTGCTAACCGTTACTCCACAGGTGTGGACTTGAGGACGTTTTAGGGGAGTACAAAGAGAACGAGGGGAATAGAAGGAAAATAAGGGGAATGCAAGGAAAACAGTAGAGGTTGTTGCATTTTATGTGACAGTTAATTCCCAAGTTATTGCACCTATACCTAATATGTAGAAAGGCGAAGTTTAAGGGGAATAAAAAGAGAACAAGGGGAATAGAAGGAGAATAAGGGGAATGCAAGGAAAACAGTAGGGGTTGTTGCATTTTTATGTGACAGTTAATTCCCAAGTTATTGCACCCATACCTAATGAGGTGATAGACGAAGTTTAAGAGCAATACAAAGAGAACAATGGGAATAGAAGGAGAACAAGGGGAATGCAAGGAGAATAGTAGGGGTTGTTGCATTTTTATGTGACGCTAAATTCCCAAGTTATCTCACCCATACATAGTGAGGAGATAAAGGAAGTTTAAGGGGAATACAAAGAGAACAATGGGAATAGAAGGAGAACAAGGGGAATGCAAGGCGAACAGTAGAGGTTGTTGCATTTTATGTGACAGTTAATTCTCAAGTTATTGCACCCATACCTAATGAGGAGATAGACGAAGTTTACGGGGAATACAAAGAGAACAATGGGAATAGAAGGAGAATAAGGGGAATGCAAGGAAAACAGTAGGGGTGTTACATTTTTACGTGACAGTTAATTCCCAAGTTATTGCACCCATACCTAGTGAGGTGATAGACGAAGATTAAGGGGAATACAAAGAGAACAATGGGAATAGAAGGAGAATAAGGGGAATGCAAGGAGAATAATAGGGGTTGTTGCATTTTTATGTGACAGTTAATTCCCAAGTTATTGCACCCATACCTAGTGAGGTGATACACGAAGTTTAAGAGCAATACAAAGAGAACAATGGGAATAGAAGGAGAATAAGGGGAATGCAAGGAAAACATTAGGGGTTGTTGCATTTTTATGTGACAGTTAATTCCCAAGTTATTGCACCCATACCTAATATGTAGAAAGGCGAAGTTTAAGGGGAATAAAAAGAGAACAAGGGCAATAGAAGGAGAATAAGGGGAATGCAAGGAAAATAGTAGGGGTTGTTGCATTTTTATGTGACAGTTAATTCCCAAGTTATTGCACCCATACCTAATATGTAGAAAGGCGAAGTTTAAGGGGAATAAAAAGAGAACAAGGGGAATAGAAGGAGAATAAGGGGAATGCAAGGAAAACAGTAGGGGTTGTTGCATTTTTATGTGACAGTTAATTCCCAAGTTATTGCACCCATACCTAATGAGGTGATAGACGAAGTTTAAGAGCAATACAAAGAGAACAATGGGAATAGAAGGAGAACAAGGGGAATGCAAGGAGAATAGTAGGGGTTGTTGCATTTTTATGTGACGCTAAATTCCCAAGTTATCTCACCCATACATAGTGAGGAGATAAAGGAAGTTTAAGGAGAATACAAAGAGAACAAGGGGAATAGAAGGAGAACAGTAGGGTTTGTTGCATTTTTATGTGGCAATGAATACACAAGTTACCCCCCCTCCATACCTAAATATGAGAAAGACATAGTTCTTAGTCAAAAGACAAGGACTTGGAATTTACAGACTATTGAATAGAGAAACAATCCACGGTATACAGAAATATCAGCAAAAGTTTGTCGACGGCGTGAAAAGAATAAATAATACCAGATGACTGTATGTAGCATTATCAGATGCCCCTAAATGAAAGGGAAATACGAAATACGGGAAAGCTACTGAAAATATCGCCAAAGCAGAACTTTGCAGACGATGTTGCATACGAGCGCACACAAGGCGTTTAATAAATTTCTACACCTTTATTGGAGTGGCATTTGATTAGAGCCCATGTTGCATATGTAACAAGGCTAGGTATGAAATGAAAAGGCATACTTCCCCCTTCTCAATTTACACTCCTTCTCCTCGTCTCTGGCATCGCACGATATCCTAATAAACCTGGCAAAGTTGATACAAACGTGTTTGCCATTGTTTATATTGTCGGAGTCTCTGGGTGCTAATTACATCTCGAGGGAGCTCGGCTCAAAGGAGAGCGCAGTATTGCAGTTTCCGGCGTTCGGGTCTGCCACGCCTTCTGCTACCGACTCTAGTGCCGTCATCAAAGAGCACGCGCTGGAGGATGGGTTCAAAGGAGGTGTGAACATGTCTCACAAGAGAGATAGGCAAGGCACTTCCCAAGGAAAAATCTAAACAAAGAGCATTTTTCTCTGTTTAAAACATAATTTTGTAGAAAATCAGTTTATATTCTTCAGACGAAAGTAATAGCATGTTCTTTACTTTTTTAAAATTCCACAAAAGGTCTATTGCAAAAATTTTATTACGACTATTACACGTCTTTTACTAGGTCATACTACTTTTGACCAATAAAACGGTACGGAACAACGTCTGGGTGCTTCTCTATTCCACTTCGTACCAGATAATATATCTGGATGCTTATCTCTTTCACTTCATAACGATAACAAATCTGAATGCTTCTCTGTTCCACTTCATACCAATAATCTGGATTCTTCTCTCCTCCACTTCATACAGATAAAATATCTGGATGCTTCTCTTCTCCACTTCATACTAGATAACATATCTGGAAGCTTCTCTGTTCCACTTCATACAGATAAAATATCTGGATCCTTCTCTTCTCCACTTCATACTAGGTAACATATCTGGATGCTTCTCTGTTCCACTTCATACCGATAAAATATCTGGATGCTTCTCTCTTCCACTTCACACCAGATAAGATACCTGGACGCTTATCTCTTTCAATTCATACCAATAACATATCTGGATGCTTCTCTGTTCCACTTCATACCGATAAAATATCTGGATGCTTCTCTCTTCCACTTCATACCAGATAAGATACCTGGACGCTTATCTCTTTCAATTCATACCAATAACATATCTGGATGCTTCTCTATTCCACTTCATTCCGATAAAATATCTGGATGCTTCTCTCATCCACTTCATACCAGATAACATATCTGGATGCTTCTCTGTTCCACTTCAAATTAGATAACATATCTGGATGCTTCTCTGTCCCATTTCATACCAGATGACATATCTAGATGCTTCTCTATTCCACTTCATACCAGATGACATATCTGGATGCTTCTCTCATCCACTTCATACCAGATAACATATTTGGATGCTTCTCTGTTCCACTTCAAACTAGATAACATAACTGGATGCTTCTCTGTCCCATTTCATACCAGATGGCATATCTGGATGCTTCTCTGTTCCACTTCATACCAGATAACATATCTGGATGCTTCTCTGTTCTACTTCATACCGATAACATTTCTGGATGATTCTCTGTTCCACTTCATACCAGATAACATAACTGGATGCTTCTCTGTCCCATTTCATACCAGATGGCATATCTGGATGCTTCTCTGTTCCACTTCATACCGATAAAATATCTGGATGCTTCTCTCTTCCACTTCACACCAGATAAGATACCTGGACGCTTATCTCTTTCAATTCATACCAATAACATATCTGGATGCTTCTCTGTTCCACTTCATACCGATAAAATATCTGGATGCTTCTCTCTTCCACTTCA
Organism: Periplaneta americana; assembly: GCF_040183065.1. Lineage (NCBI taxonomy): Eukaryota > Metazoa > Arthropoda > Insecta > Blattodea > Blattidae > Periplaneta > Periplaneta americana. The sequence continues at coordinate 35,852,605 of NC_091124.1, read as the reverse complement.
TACCAGATAAGATACCTGGACGCTTATCTCTTTCAATTCATACCAATAACATATCTGGATGCTTCTCTATTCCACTTCATTCCGATAAAATATCTGGATGCTTCTCTCATCCACTTCATACCAGATAACATATCTGGATGCTTCTCTGTTCCACTTCAAATTAGATAACATATCTGGATGCTTCTCTGTCCCATTTCATACCAGATGACATATCTAGATGCTTCTCTATTCCACTTCATACCAGATAACATATTTGGATGCTTCTCTGTTCTACTTCATACCGATAACATTTCTGGATGATTCTCTGTTCCACTTCATACCAGATAAGATATCTGGTTGATTCTGTGTTCCACTTCATACCAGATAACATATCTGGATGCTTTTCTCTGTTCCACTTCATACCCATAATCTGGATTCTTCTCTCTCGCTTGGTACCAATGATATATCCGTGATGCCTTTCTCTTCATCCTGATAATATCTCGACGCTTTCGTCCTCTTCATGGTCATTGTAGAGGATGAGAGAACTACCAATCATTTCTTAATAATGTTGACTGAAGTGTGCAGATAAGTGAAAATCACAAGCTTTTATGTTGTCCCTTTGTTAAGATGATATTGTATGTACTCATATACTACTGAAAACATCTCCATTGTGTAAGTGTGCAGGACTTTATCATTATTATTATTATTATTATTATTATTATTATTATTATTATTATTATTATTATTATTATTATTATTATTGATGTTCTATTATAATGAGATATAGCAAGACTTTTTTTTTGAAGCATCAACATGAGTTGTAGAGTAGGGACAGGAAATCTTCGTCAATTTCACCTGTAGCACTGTGAAACTAAGCTGTTTTCTCAACAGTTGTAATGACAGCAACACACCTGGACTGTCTCTTACTCCAGGCATCTCCACTGCTTCTTTAAAACGTCGTTTTCTTCATGGGTTCGTTGTGATGAAGGATTCCAGACCCTCTACAATTAGATATCTTAACTTAATTAAGAAGCCATTATTGAAATCTTGTGGAGGAAGAGGAGGCGGGGAGGAAAAGAGAAGCTGAGATATTACATTTTATAATGAATACACCAGATGTTGCCATTTTTCCCTCCTAGTCCTCCTTCAAAATCCTCCCCTTAAGAAAGGAGAAAGGGAGAAAAAAAACTGTTTTGCATTTTGATGAGGTAACTAGGCTTTTGTCCTGTGGGGATTTCCAAACTTGTTTTCTTTTTCTTCGTAAGATGGGCGAAACAAAAATTAAGGAAAGATTTTGAACAGAATAAAACTCAGTCTTAACATCATTGTCTTACCTCATCGTGTTTTTCACATTGTAATCATAGATACGAACGTATACCTACATAGCCTGCATCCGTGCGTACGTAGGCCTATATAGCTACGCACATACGTACATTACAAACGTACACGCATACATGCACATACATACATACATACATACATACATACATACATACATACATACATACATAAGCTGTATTGTATATGAATGCATGCACACACATTCACAGCGTTAGTCAACTTATAACGAAAGAAATTTAATTTATATTTTAAGTAATAGACCTGTAGTCCCAACAATCGATCAGCCTTATTGGCGAAACACTGAATTAAACGTCTTACGTTATTGTTGACTACCGCAGAGCGCATGTAACATCAGACCTGCCAACCTACGAGAGATTAAATGTGGGAGATAGGAAATTAGTAGGGGATATCTTTTCTACTATTGAAATCTGCATGTTTTCACCCATACAAATTACATCATTTACACACAATGCAAGAAGAGGATCCACTCAAGAGGCGAAAATAGGCTACTACAACTGGATCACACAGCATTTGCGTACTGATCAATCCTTCCTTCAGCATGTTCTGTTCAGTGACGAATGCTTATTCTTTCTGGATGGGAACGCTCATACACAAAATGCAAGATACTGATTCAAAGAAAACCCAAGATGGATGCGTGAAACTAACAACCCTGGTATTCCAGAAGTTATGGTGTGATGTGGAATACTAGGTGATACGGTTGTGGGACCATATTTATTTTATGTAATGGACAGCACTGTAATGGAGTTTCTGTATGATTTGCCACTGTACAAACGGATAAGAATGTGGTTTCAACAAGATAGGGCCACGGCAGTTCGCCAGAAACTAAATGAGATGTTTTCTGTGTACTGTATTGGACGAGGTGGACTTCAGTCATGGCCTCCACGGTCACCAGACCTCACAGCCTTTGATTTCTTTCAATTGGGATTTGTGAAACAGCACGTTTTCCAGAAAAAGCCTGTATCTATAGATGACTTGAAACAAAGGATCGCCCATGTTTTCCAGCACGCCCCACCTGCAACACTTTTAATCGTGACAGAAGAATGTCAGAATCGAGTGAGACATTGTCTTCAAGTAAATGGAGCACATTTTGAATATTTTGCGGTAGTGAACATTATTATATTTCCAATTATTTTCCCGTTTGTCAACTGATCTTTGTGTTACACTGTAGTACTGTACTGAGGGGGAAGCTACAAATCATGAAATGTGTATTTATAGTCACGACGCTGTTATTCCCGGCGTGACTCCTCCTCTTTGCTTACGTCTTAGGAAGTCAAGGCTCTATAAGGTCTAGGTAGGTAGTATCATTCGCCATTTTTGTTCTTTCGTTGCCGAGCTACCAGACGAGGGATCTATTTGCCACAACGTTAAACATTATCATGTCGTAACTCCTATGATAATAAATAAAACTCCCTGTAATTGAGCAAATTATTGAACGGCAAATAACGTCCTCGTGTGCTTTCTGCGAACGCCAACGAAGGAGCCAAAATGGCGGGCGATTATATTAAGTATCTATCCAGCATTAGGAAATGCATGACGTCTTCATCAGCGAATCACAAGACGCATACGTTTAAATGTAGCCGACCTGCAACGTGATTGGCTGCCGGAAATTAGAGCGATGGGACTATAGTTCAGTTTCCCAGGCCTTTATGATGTTATTTGCACAAATCTTAAATCAGTGGCGTATACTGGTTAAAGGGTTTGGGCTACCGCTGACCCTATTATTACATAAAATATATCTAACAATTACTTTAATTTTAATTACTATGGTAAAACTAATAATACAAAATTATTACATTATGTTATATTATAAACTTTTTCTTTTGTAATTTCCTTGGGCTACCGCCGGTAGCCCCGGTAGCCCGCAAAATACGCCCCTGTCTTAAATACAGTGGACAAACCTGCTTTACACCTTGGTTTATTATTCTGCTTTCGTTACTTATCATGTTATTAATTTTGATTTTGATTTTTTTATTTCATAAATTTACAGTTTTACGAGCTTTTTACATCGAGATTTCTCAGTTTCCCTCCAGTTCTGGCCTTTTGGCCGGCCATCGTTATACGAGATTAACTTGATTTCAACTATAAAGGCTGGAAATAAGTAAATAAAATCTGTTACAGAGATTACATCACGTGGGAGACATGTTTATTCGTGCTTTGTATGCTATTTGCATAAAGTGTTCGATAACAGACTGGCCCTAACTTCAGTGCAATGATAGACATCGTCGTGTGTCGACGTATCAGGCGACTTAATAAATAAGTTTGAAAAATGTCCAACCGAAATTAATTATATTAAGAAAGATGGATTAAATTTTCTCATAGGCACGCAACAGATTAAAAAATAATATTTCATATTATTTTATTAGAGCCCGGCCTTGTTTACTGCTCCACGGATTTTTATCACTTTAAACTGAAAAGAATCTAGGATATGGGATTTCTAAACGCCTCCTTCAAGCTCCTGGGAAGTTATAAACGTCGTTTAGAGTTCCGTTTGAACGGTTGAGAGATTAGATTTTTTAGCCTAGTGTCCATTTCTGAGAACTAGGTGCTAACTATCGTTCAACTTAAGTGTAATAGAGTTAGGATTTTGATGATCAGTAAAGTATCAAAATATCCTAAAAGTGATGACCTAAAAATCCTTTAAAAACTAAACGAAGACCCAAAAAGAGACTCCATACCAGTCATGTTCAACGTTGGCATTTCTCAGAGGTGCACCAGTGACGTAGAATAGGGGAGACTCGGCTAATTTCGCAATATTAAGAAGTAAATCTATCATATTTTTATCAAAATGTTTATTGAAAAATATTATCAAGGTATGTAGACATGAACGAAACCTTTCATTACCAAATGAGATAAAGAGACCTATTAAAATGCAAATGCATTTGTATGTATGTATGTATTCACACTGCAAATGGGTATATACCCGGTGGAAATGATAATTAATTACACTCAATAATGACAATTAATAATAAACACAACTAATAAAAAAACAATACAATAGTTGTCAGTTGAAAAAGAACAACTCGGGTAATTCCGCAAAAGTACGGATAAATCCGCAATAGGACTTGGCTAATTCCGCAGTCGTAAATAATTATGAAATACATCATGAACGTAACATAAAAGGAACAATTTATATGTAACAATGCTCACTTTCTTCACAGCTGTGTAGCAAAACACGAGAAACAGCCAACTTTCATGTTTCACTGTATTGCCGACAGAGGTGTCGACCAATATCCTTGATTTTTCTATAGCACTGCAGAGGACATGCCTCCTGTTGACAGCCTCTCAAAACTTACGTTCACGCTATTGTAAAGCCGCAGTAAAATCATATATGCACTACTGCGGAATTACCCGTACTGCGGAATTAGCCGAGTTTCCCCCACATTTTAAGCTTGTGCCTGCATGACACTCTGAGATTTTACGCCATTGTTGCACCTCGTTTATAGGCTAGAATTGTCCGCGTTGAGCATGTCTGATGTATACTGTGGCATAGTAGGAATAGTATATTACGAGATAAGGTTGGGAAGCGCTTTTTACAAAATCGAGGAAAATTTTGAAAAACGAGCAGAGCAAATCTGTACACCGAATTTTGACAAAAAAAAAATAATAAAACTTTGGTTTTGTCGTTTTTCGATAGTTTAATATGCGTAAAAATGATAATATGGTTTTATTTCTTCTAATTGTCAGCTTTTAGCCCTATCTTCAGCAAATAATAATAATAATAATAATAATAATAATAATCACCTGACATAATTAGGAACTTGAAATCCAGACGTTTGAGATGGGCAGGGCATGTAGCACTTATGGGCGAATCCAGAAATGCATATAGAGTGTTAGTTGGGAGACCGGAGGGAAAAAGACCTTTAGGGAGGCCGAGACGTAGATGGGAGGATAATATTAAAATGGATTTGAGGGAGGTGGGGTATGATGATGGAGACTGGCTTAATCTTGCACAGGATAGGGACCGATGGCGGGCTTATGTGAGGGCGGCAATGAACCTTCGGGTTCCTTAAAAGCCATTTGTAAGTAAGTAATAATAATAATAATAATAATAATAATAATAATAATAATAATAATAATAAATAATTTGTAGTAATTCTTAATGCAAAAAATGTTATCAACAGTAATCTCACTAGAGGTTTTGATTCATCTAGAGAAAATCAAAACTCGAGTGGGGTTTAATTGACTATTACACGATGAGAAGAAAGTATATAAAGATTAGAAGAAATAAAGTACTCTAATACAATAAAATATTAATTGACTTACTGAAATTCTATTTCACTAATGTTAGCTTCACCAAAATGTTTGAACGGAGCCGCCATTTTCAATTGATTGTCTATGCTGTAAATAAATGACGATCGCAAAGTATGTTTTATAGTACCGCAAAGAATTTGCAGTTTGAAATGTTGGCAAACAAAGAAACAAATGGTAGGGAGGTGATAAAAATAGGAGAAAATATATAAAGATTAGAAGAAATAAAATACTCTAATACAATAAAATAGATATTAATTGACTTACTAAAATTCTATTTCACTAACGTTACCTCCACCAAAATGTTTAAAAGGAGCAGTCATTTTCAGTCGACTATCTACGCGGGAAACAAATCACGATCGTAAAACATGTTTTATAATACCGTAAAGAATTTTCAGTTTGAAATGTTGGCAAACAAAGAAACAAATGCTAGGGTAGTGATCAAAACAAACACATGCTAGGGAAGCGATAAAATTAAACAAATCTAGGGAAGCGATAAAATTGTGCGATAACTAGTCATGATTAATTAAAAGACGACCTTTCGTACCGTTTTGTTGATCAATAGTAGTATGACGTAGTAATAGTCAATGATTTTTTTTCAATCCGCTCAGTGGAATTTTAAATTTATTTAGCCGGTTGTACACATAAAGGTATGTTACATATGCCCTACTTTTTTTTTACATTTGTATCTTTTATAATTTCTGACATAGGGTAAACTAGGGTCTGTTGGACAGTCGGGCATGTTGGACACTATGTACTTTAACGTGTTACCACGCCACTTGTGGGCACCACATTCTGCTAGAAGTCAATGACCGAAGTAGCTCCACTCCTGCCTACTTCCGTCATTGACTTCTAGCAGAATGTGGTGCCCACAAGTGGCGTGGTAACACGTTAAAGTACAAAGTGTCCAACATTACCGACTGTCCAACAGACCCTAGTTTACCCTAAGTGCACCCAAAACTCAGGAATTTTACATTGCAAGATATGAAAACTTTGACACTTTTTTTCTGCACTTTCTTATTTTGTGTGACATTTGTGCACTTTTCTCAGAAAGTATTATATCCAGAATGCTGAAAAGAATATATAATATCAATATGATGGCATTTTACACAGTAGCCTGAAAAATTAAGATTTCCATCTTCAGCAAAAAATAAAAAACCGCTCAGTGGAATTTTTTAATTATTTAGCCGGTTGTATACATAACAGTATGTTACATATGCCCTATTTTTTCTACGTTTTTATCTTTTATAACTTCTGAGAAAAGTGCAACCTAAATTGAGGAATTTAACATTGTAAGATATGAAAGTTCAGGCTAGCCTGTGGTGACTGCTGATTGTTGCTAAATTGATTCGTTACGAATCATTTGACACTACTGCGAACGTTTTGTCGCTTCGAATTCTCGAGTTACATTACCTCGGCAGCCTCGCACCTGCCAATTCCTGTCTCAAATTTCCCCCTCTCGCGTATCGCTAGATGACGTCACTCCAACGCAAGGTTACGTTGGATACATTGATTCTTCGTCTGTCGATCACCGTCTGCTTCATTGCAATACGTCTTGTAGGTCATAAGATTAGAGGCGCGACAATACTGGCCTGAAATGTGTCGTTCGACTTTCTGGGATGGCACCCTAGTACTGGACTGAATTTATTTATTTATTTATTTATTTATTTATTTATTTATTTATTTATTTTATGTATGTATTTATTTATTTACTTATTTATTTATTTCATTATTTATTTATTTATTTATTTATTTATTTATTTATTTATTTATTTATTTATTTATGCATTCATTCATTTATTGATTCGTTAATTTATTTATTGATTCGTTTATTTATTTATTTATTCATTTATATATTCATTTATTTTTTATTTATTGATTTATTTATTGTTTGATTTATTTATTTATTTATTTATTTATTTATTTATTTATTTATTTATTTATTTATTCATTTATTGATTCGTTCATTTATTTATTGATTCGTTCATTTATTTATTGATTCGTTTATTTATTTATTTATTCATTTATTTATTTATTTATTCATTTATTTATTTATTTATTCATTTATTTTTTATTTATTGATTTATTTATTGTTTGATTTATTTATTTATGTATTTATTTATTTATGTATTTATTTACTTATTTATTTATTTACTTATTTATTTATTTATTTATTTATTTTTATTTTTTTATTTATTTACTTATTCATTTATTTATTTACTGATTTATTTATTATTTATTTATTTATTTATTCATTTACTTATTGATTGATTGATTGATTTATTTATTTATTTATTTATTTATTTATTCATTCATTTATTTATTTACTTATTTATTTATTTACTTACTTATTTATTTATTTATTTATTCATTCATTCATTCATTTATTGATTCGTTCATTTATTTATGTATTTATTTATTTATTTATTCATTTACTTATTGATTTATTGTTTGATTTATTTGTTTATTTATTTATTTATTTATTTACTTATTTATTTATTCATTTATCCATTTATTTATTTACTTACTTATTTATTTATTCATTTATCCATTTATTGATTTATTTATTTATTTATTTATTTATTTATTTATTTATTTATTCATCATTTATTCATTCAACCTGGTAGAGATAAGGCCATCAGGCGCATATTAAACGTATTCACATCAAAAAGGTGCAATTTCATGAAACTCCTAGCACTAGTCAACATTGTGAATAACCGAGAAGCTGTGAAGATAGAACACGACAGGAAATTCCGACCGGATTCCACAGCTGTTACCATTAGACTGGATTGTTGGCAGCTGATGGTCAGTGTGTGACACTTCGGTACAGTCCAGCAGGTGCCTCGTGGTGTGAGGTCTCCAGCATTCACCTGTTGAGAGCATCCTGCAGCAGATGCTAACGTGGATCAGTGTAACATTTCCACATTTGAAGAGCGCGATGCTAGGAGAAGGATATACACTCATGACTTTCCAGTAGAGCATTTCATGTAGAAAGACTTTCTTGAATGCAGTGGCGACTCATGATATTTTTTGTATGTAGGATATAAGATTGACGACTGATGACCAAGACAGAAACTAATATTAATAATAATATAATATTAGTAATAATATTAATATTAATATTAATAATCCATGGCGCCACAGCTATTGAAGGGCCCAGACCAACCAATCGGCTGCTGGCCTCATATTCACATGCCGAAGCAGAGGTGGACGATCATTCACCCAGAATGGAGGTATTGTGTGATTAGCACGATGATCCCCCCAGCCGGTATAGCTGGCTTTCGCAATCGGATTTCGCTACCTATCGTAGCACCCCAAGTGCATGACGATGCTGGGTGGGCACCGATCCCATATACTGGCCGAAATTTCATGAGAAAATTTCTTCCCCCAGATAATAATAATAATAATAATAATAATAATAATAATAATAATAAAGCATGCAAAATCAATACAAGTAGGCCTATGTTAGTAAAAAAAATACAGTATGTATATAATACATATACATATATATAATTACTATTACTATTATTACCATTATCATTACTCTTATTACATTATTATTATTATTATTATTATTATTATTATTATTATTATTATTATTAGTATTAGAATTATTATTATTATTAATATTATTATTATTATTATTATTATTATTATTATTATTATTATTATTATTATTATTATTATTATTATATGTAATGTACCAGAGGAATGGAAGGTGTCTATAATTGTATCTGTCTTTAAGAAGGACGACAAGACTATGTTAACTTTCGAGAAATATCACTCTTGTTGACGTCATACAAAATTTTGTCCAATATTCTTTTACGAAAATTAATTCCATATGTAGTTGAAATTATTGAGGATCATCAGTCTGATTTTAGGCGTAATAGATCAACTATTGATCAGATTTTTTGTATTCGACACATATTGGAGACAAAATAGTTGTATAAGGGTACAGTATATCAGTTATTCATAGATTTCAAAAAGACATATGACTCGGTTAAGAGAGAAGTTTTATATAATATTCTTATTGAATTTGGTATTCCCAAGTAACTAGTTCGATTAATTAAAATGTGTCTCAGTGAAACGTACAGCAGAGTCCGTATAGGCCAGTTTCTATCTGATGCTTTTCCAATTCACTGCGGGTTAAAGCAAGGAGAAGCACTATCACCTTTACTTTTTAACTTCGCTCTAGAATATGCCATTAGAAAAGTCCAGCATAACAGAGAGGGTTTGGAATTCAACGGGTTACATCAATTTCTTGTCTATGCGGATGACTTGAATATGTTAGGAGAAAATCCACAAACTGTTAAGGGAAAACACGGGAATTTTAATTGAAGGAAGTAAAGAGATAGGTGTGGAAGTAAATCCCGAAAAGACAAAGTATATGATTATGTCTCGTGACGAGAATATTGTACGAAATGGAAACATAAAAATTGGAGATTTATCCTTTGAAAAGGTGGAAAAATTCAAATACCTTGGAGCAACAGTAACAAATATACATGATACTCGGGAGGAAATTAAACGCAGAATAAATATGGGAAATGCCTGTTATTATTCGGTTGAGAATCTTTTGTCATCCAGTCTGTCCTCCAAAAAACCTGAAAGTTAGAATTTATAAAACAGTTATATTATCGGTTGTTCTGTATGGTTGTGAAACTTGGACTCTCACTTTGAGAGAGGAACAGAGATTAAGGGTGTTTGAGAATAAGGTGCTCAGGAAAATATTTGGGGCTAAGAGGGATGAAGTTGCAGGAGAATGGAGAAAGTTACACAACGCAGAACTGCACGCATTGTATTCTTCACCTGACATAATTACTTACTTACTGGTTTTTAAGGAACCCGGAGGTTAATTGCAGACCTCACTTAAAAAAAAAAATGGTCCCTATCCTGAGCAAGATTAATCCAGTCTCTATCATCATATCCCACCTCCCTCAAATCCATTTTAATATTATCTTCCCATCTACGTCTCGGCCTCCCAAAAGGTCTTTTTCTCTCAGGCCTCCCAACTAGCACTCTATATGCATTTCTGGATTCGCCCATACGTGCTACATGCCCTGCCCATCTCAAACGTCTGGATTTAATGTTCCTAATTATATCAGGTGAAGAATACAATGCAGTTCTGTGTTATGTAACTTTCTCCATTCTCCTGTAATTTCATCCCTCTTAGCCCCAAATACTTTTCTAAGTACCTTATTCTCAAACACCCTTAACCTATGTTCCTCTCTCAAAGTGAGAGTCCAAATTTCACAATCATAAAGAACAACCGGTAATATAACTGTTTTATAAATTCTTTCAGATTTTTTGACAACAGACTGGAAGATAAAAGCATCTCAACCGAATAATAACAGGCATTTCTCATATTTACTCTGTGTTTAATTTCCTCCCGAGTATCATTTATATCTGTTACTGTTGCTCCCAGGTATTTGAATTTTTCTCTCTCTTCAAAGGATAAATTTCCAATTTTTATATTTACATTTCGTACAATATTCTCGTCACGAGACATAATCATATACTTTGTCTTTTCGGGATTTACTTCCAAACCTATCTCTTTACTTGCTTCAAGTAAAATTCCCGTATTTTCCCTATTCGATTGTCGATTTTCTCCTAACATACTCACGTCATCCGCATAGACAAGCAGCTGATGTAACCCGTTGAATTCCAAACCCTCTCTGTTATCCTGAACTTTCCTAATGGCATATTCTAGAGCGAAGTTAAAAAGTAAAGGTGACAGTGCATCTTTTTGCTTTAGCCCACAGTGAATTGGAAAAGCATCAGATAGAATCTGGCCTATACGGACTCTGTTGTAAGTTTCATTCATACACATTTTAATTAATCGAACTAGTTTCTTGGGAATACCAAATTGAATAAGAATATCACATAAAACTTCTCTCTTAACCGAGTCATATGCCTTTTTGAAATCTACGAATAACTGATGTACTGTAGGCCTACCCTTATACTGCTGTTTTTTCTCCATATCTGTCGAATAAGAAATATCAGATCAATAGTGGATCTATTACGCCTAAAACCACACTGATGATCCCCAATAATTTCATCTACATATGGAGTTCTAAACTTCGCATTATCCTAATAATTTATAACGGTGTAAATAATCCAGAATGCTAACTGCATTCGTCTTGTTATGTATGTTATAATTGTTGAATTTAGATCGAAATTTTATCTCCTTTACAATTCAAACTCTTACATTCTGAGATCCTCAATTAGGCAAGCTCTTGTTCGCAAAGGGAGACCGCTATTGCAGTAACATAACTTTTAGGCACATTTCGATTTCTGGAGACAGGAAGTAAAGACTTGAGGAAGAATTTTTTTTTTCTTTTATGGAAATTGAAGCTTCTTGCGGTTCCCTCTCTTTTTTTTAATATGGATATAGAACATCATTAAGCCTGGTATAATGTCATTGCATTTTAAGTATCCCTAATTACTACAGCCTTTTAATGGATACCCCAGCAAGCCTTCTGCTCCCTTCTTATGAATGAGCTTCCCTTCCTTCTCTGTCCGCATGTATCCGTAAGAGAGAGAAAAGAGCATCGTTAGTTCATATTAATTAACCCTTGCCATATTTCCTGCAACCCGCACCCCTTCCAACCCTTCCACACTCAATTCCAAAAGCACAAACACGCCGGATAATGAATTTAAAAAGGAATGCTCTGGTATACATTTATGTCTAATGTAAATAGTTGTAATGGCACACAACTAACATTTGTATTAATTCGAATACAGCACGTTATTTCGCATTCTGTTATTATTAGCTAGTAATTTATTAAAATTATTCCAGGGCTTTATTTTAATATCGGTATTCACAACAGCATTAACTAAACATATTCAACCCCACTCTAGAGTTGGCAAAGAAGAGTATACAGTGAAACACACAACAGAAACATCGAAAAAGTCTTAAATAATTATTAATTAAATCAAAATATTGCTGTAATGTAATTTTATTGTATAAATATACACATGGAATTCTGTTCAAGAAAAGAAATAGGCCTACAGTTGTGTACCCAGGGGCGAAATTTTAGCTTTTGTTTGGGACGTAATATTTTTTCCCACTCCTCTGTGAAATTGTAGTAGAGATCCAAAAAAATAAAAATAAAAATCCAGAATGAGTTTATAAACTGTTCGAGCCATGCTTGCTATTTTAACCAACTTCAACATGACATGTTAGGAATTTGCTACAATTCAGGAAGTATCGGCAGTTTAGTTAATTATATTTAACATTTTTAATGTGTAAAGAAAATCGGTAATTTAATTCTTGTAAGATGTGTGAAAACAATAGGCCTATAAGTGAATGGCAAACATACATATATGTTTAAGATGGTTTTTTCATATATCGATATCTATCCCCGGAAATTGTGAAAAGAATCTGGTAACCTTATTACACGGTATATCGCGTGGCGTACACCCTCCATATTTCCCATGAAATGAACTATATTTTCCATATCGTAAATTTAATATTTCTGTTTCATAAACATCTATGCTGATTAAACATTAGTATGATATATGTAAAATGAAAAGATTGCCATAGTAGTCTTTAAATTTATTATTGGTACTACCACAGTCTAAACCGTGGTTTGATGAAGATTGTTCCATTGTAGTAGATAGAAGGAAACAGGCAAAATTAAAATTCTTACAGGATCCAATTGTGGAGAATAGAGATAATCATTTCAATGAAAGACGGGAAGCAAGTCGTACACTTAGGAATAAAAAGAGAGATTACTTGAAGGAAAAACTGAATGAGGTAGAAACAAATAGTAAGAATAAAAACATTCGAGATTTATATAAGGGTATAAAGGAATTTAAAAACGGATATCAGGCAAGGGTAAACGTGATCAAGGATGAGAATGGTGACTTACTTGCAGACTCTCATTCAATCCTGAACAGATGGAAAAACTATTTTGGGCAACTACTAAATATACATAGGCCAAATAGAAATGATCGGGACGAAATTCAAATACAAACTGCTGAGCCATTCATACCGGAACCCACACTTTCTGAAGTCGAAATTGCGATAGAAAATCTTAAAAAATACAAGTCTCCAGGTATTGATCAAATTCCAGCAGAATTAATACAAGAGGGTGGAAGGGCATTATCTAGCGAAATCTATAAACTTGTACTTGCAATTTGGGAAAAGGAAATTGTGCCAGAACAATGGAAGGAGTCCATAATCGTACCTATTTTTAAGAAGGGGGACAAGACTAACTGTAGTAACTTTCGAGGAATATGACTTTTGTTGACGTCGTACAAAATTTTGTCGAATATCCTTTTGAGAAGATTAATTCCATATGTAGATGAAATTATTGGGGATCATCAGTGTGGTTTTAGGCGTAATAGATCGACTATTGATCAGATTTTTTGTATTCGACAGATATTGGAGAAAAAAATGGGAGTATAAGGGTACAGTGCATCAGTTATTCATAGATTTCAAAAAGGCGTATGACTCGGTTAAGAGAGAAGTTTTATATAATATTCTTATTGAATTTGGTATTCCCAAGAAACTAGTTCGATTAATTAAAATGTGTCTTAGTGAAACTTACAGCAGAGTCCGAATAGGCCAGTTTCTATCTGATGCTTTTCCAATTCACTGCGGGCTAAAGCAGGGAGATGCACTATCACCTTTACTTTTTAACTTCACTCTAGAATATGCCATTAAGCAAGTTCAGGATAACACAGGAGGTTTGAAATTGAACGGGTTACATAAGCTTCTTGTCTATACGGATGACGTGAATATGTTAGGAGAAAATCCACAAACGATTAGGGAAAACGCGGAAATTCTAGTTGAAGCAAGTAAAGCGATAGGGTTGGAAGTAAATCCCGAAAAGACTAAGTATATGATTATGTCTCGTGACCAGAATATAGTACGAAATGGAACTATAAAAATTGGAGATTTATCTTTCGAAGAGGTGGAAAAATTCAAATATCTTGGAGCAACAGTAACAAATATAAATGACACTCGGGAGGAAATTAAACACAGAATAAATATGGGAAATGCGTGATATTATTCGGTTGAGAAGCTTTTGTCATCTAGTCTTCTGTCAAAAAATCTGAAAGTTAGAATTTATAAAACAGTTATATTACCGGTTGTTCTGTATGGTTGTGAAACTTCGACTCTCACTTTGAGAGAGGAACAGAGATTAAGGGTGTCTGAGAATAAGGTTCTTAGGAAAATATTTAGGGCTAAGAGGGATGAAGTTACAGGAGAATGGAGAAAGTTACACAACGCAGAGCTGCACGCATTATATTGTTCACCTGACATAATTAGGAACATAAAATCCAGACGTTTGAGATGGGCAGGGCATGTAGCACGTATGGGCGAATCCAGAAATGCATATAGAGTGTTAGTTGGGAGGCCGGAGGGAAAATGACCTTTGGGGAGGCCGAGACGTGGGTGGGAAGATAATATTAAAATGGATTTGAGGGAGGTGGAATATGATGGTAGAGACTGGATTAATCTAGCTCAAGATAGGGACCAATGGCGGGCTTATGTGAGGGCTGCAATGAACCTCCGGGTTCCTTAAAAGCCAGTAAGTCAGTAAGTATTACCACAGTCTAGTATATACAGTCACGAAGCTCAATACGTAGTAAATATGCATCCATAGATAGTTGCTAACCACTAGGATCGCTAATATTGCTTTATTACAGACAATGCGAAATAGTATCAGCACATTCTATTGTTCCTAGCACCCTCACAACTCAAGCTTCGTGACTGTATATACTAGATTGTGGATTACTGTCACTATTATTGTTATTGTTGTTGTTGTTGCTATTATTATTATTATTATTATTATTATTATTATTATTATTATTATTATTATTTCATTTTTCTACAGTCTGACCAGACGTCCTCTTTTGTCCGGACATGTCCTCCTTTTTAGACCTTAGTCCGGGGTTCCGGGCGGATTTTAAAAAAATCAAGAAATGTTCTTTTCGTAGCCTGTATGGCTGATATTTTGCAATTATCTGCTTTAGCAAACGAGTTTGACGCCTTTTCAAGTAATCTGCCTGTAGGTGGCAGCAGCATCGACAGAATATACTCTTTGCCAACGTCCATAACTCCCTTTGCTCCTCCTTGTTATCGTTGCTCATAAGTAGCTAGTAAATCGAGGTGCGAATGTAAATCTAATATTTTCTGTTCTCATATGTAGCTCACTGTAAAATCCTTATTATTAAGTTTTTTCATAATTATTTTGTAATAGAATAGATATTAACATACTTTTAATATAAGCCCAAATCCGTTCTGTAAATACAGGGACATCATTTTATTTTTACTAACATTTTTTAATATTAACCTGGCTATACCTTTAGAGAACCGGAAACACCGTTTGCTACCCCTTTCCATGACTATAGTTCGATGATACTGACGTAAAACACAAACAAATCACTTTACTAGGTATAGGAGGGAAGAAAAGTAGTTCATCCATTTACGTAAACTAGGAAACATCGCGATTTTGAGTTCGATAATTTTCATTACGTTTTTGTTTAATCAAAATATAGTACTGTATTAAGAATAAATGTTTTTACTCACGAACTGAGCTATACATGAGAATGTAGTCATTATGCAGTGTATATTATACTGTCTACAGCACATTAGCGTACAATATAGAGAATGAAGTTAAATTGAAAAATAATCATAATATGGATATTTAAACACATTTTTTAAAATAGTGGCTGTTCATTTTCATACAGGCTTCAGTTCTTTTGTGCATATTATCGCACTATAGACTACTGCATCTAATTCCAATTACCAGTTTCGTCCTTCGTACTAGTAACTCATGTCGAAATAATTCTGTACCTACTCTATAAAAGAGTAGCTTACGTACTGTAAATTCAATCTTCACTTCTGCCCGACCCGCACAGATAAAATTACTCAGACATGCTATCTACTGTCCGTCCAAGTGGTTATGCCGCAGGATCGTAGAAAGGGGGGAAATTACATGACAGTTAATTACTTAACGAGGCCCTTTTATTTAAGTTATTTTAAACAGTTGTATTAATATTACGTAAACGTCCAATTCCTAACAGAAATTAATGTTTTCAGAAAAGAGCTAAGACAGCCCTGCTCTTACAGAGGGGCGAGCTGAAGCAGGTGGGGGAAATCGGGATGTGACGTGGGCAAACGGACAGTACCTGTGCGAAAATATGATTCAATATTAAAAGTTCTTTCGTCACTGGAAAACGCGAACATATTTCTGGAACGTACTATACTCAGTAACTCAGTGTTGTTTACTATATGCGGCCTTGGTTCTGTGTGGAACTTCACTAGTAGAAGGGGTGGGAGTGAAGTACATTAAAAAACTCAGGTACAATAAAAATTGAAGTAAAAATAAAATGATGTCCCTGTATTTTGTAGTAAAATAGATATTGACGTAATTTAAAGTATAATCACAGTCTAGTCACAGTCACGAAGCTTGAGTTTATGAAGGTACTAGGAACAATAGACTGTGCAGGTACTATTTCGCATTGTCTGTAATGAGGCGATATTAGCGACCCTAGTGGTTAGTAACTATCTATGGATGCATATTTACTATGTATTGAGCTTCGTGACTATATACTAGACTGTAGGCCTAAGCCTAAATCTAAGTACATATTTTCTGTCCACTTTTTTCGAACAAGGTACTCGTTTTTTTAAGCTTTGTGTCCTCTTTTTTTATTGATGTGAAACCAGGTGGCCCGGGTTCGAATCCCGGTCGGGGCATGTTACCTGGTTGAGGTTTTTTCCGGGGTTTTCCCTCAACCCAATACGAGCAAATGCTGGGTAACATTCGGTGCTGGACCCCGGACTCATTTCACCGGCATTATCACCTTCATTTCATTCAGACGCTAAATAACCTAGATGTTGATACAGCGTCATAAAATAACCCAATAAAATAAAATTATTGATGTGAATCTAGTCACCCTACTTTTCTACATCTGAATCTCTCTTCATGATTATATCATCTATCGACTGATTGTTGAATGGTATCGATTCTTTTACGAATGGTGTCAACTGTTTCAATGTTGG